>NW_014013270.1:10710-30021 GCF_000611645.1 Monoraphidium neglectum | reverse complement strand
CCCCCGCCCGCCCCAGCACCCTCCTCGTCGTCATGGCCGGCCCAGATCGCCGCGCCGGCGTCGCGCGCGCGCACTTGCTCGCAGCGGCCCTGGCCGTACACTGAGTCTGGCGACTCGGAGAGCTTGCGGCGCAGCCACGCGGCGTTGTTGGAGGCGGTGTGCTCGCCAAAGACGGCCTGGAAAAGCTCCCGCAGCTTGGGGACTCCCAGAGATGCGAGGTACCTGATCAAACCGGGTGGAATCAATGCAACACGCAGGGTGAGCGCAGCATGGGGGGCTGACATACGCCTGGGCGGCATCGGGCTGCATAAAGATGCGCAAGCTGGGCGCCGCTCACCAAGCGCACCGATCATTTTGAAGCCATGCGGTGCCCATGCATGCCATCATGCAGGTTGCATATAAGATGGAACAACCAGGCAAAGCTGCAGAGAGTGTGCGCGTGCATGCACGCATCGCGCATGCGCGATCGTGGATGATAAGAGCGGCCAGCAGCGAGAGCGCTCACTTGGTATCTAGGCCGCCTCCGCCGATCCAAGTGACGGGGCGCCCGCCGCGCTTGGCGAAGCCGTGGCCCGGGTTGCACTGGCCCTGGAGCTGGGGCATGAGCAATAATGTGCGCAGGGCTTCAAGTCAGGCCACCTAAAGGGAGCTATGGCGCGTCGGCATTGTCCACACGGCTCTTCAACCCACAGCGCCAGCACAGCACCGCGACCGCTCGCGCCGAAGCACGCGTCTCACCGCAAGGCGGATCCGCCGATCGTTCTTGCTCCTGCTGCGGATTAGCACAACAGATGGCGGAGTTGAAGCAGCGTGCCTCCACGGGTTGACCGCACCCAATGCATCCGCTCGCGGCGATGTGCCAGACGCGACGCCGCATCGCGGTGCGCTTTCGCACGGCGAGGCGCTGCTTGAGCTGGCCTGCTCACCTTTTGCTATTTAAGCTCGTTATTTTGCTAAAATCTTGCATGCTGCCTGCGAGCGAGGGTTTTTGGCGAGCCTCACTGAGGCCGACCTTTTGAAGGTAGGCACCGGCCGCGTTCGGCAGCGCAGCACTCCGTGGAAGCTGCAGCACCCCTTTTTACGATATAACAACACTTGACGCAGACGTCCGGCCCGAAGCAGATCCACCGCGCAACCAGGCCACGTCCGCCTGCAGCCGTCCCGCGGCCGCACCGTGTGCGTTGCGACCCCGATGCGATCAAACTGATTGAATCATGTTCATATGCGAAGCCCGGGTGCTGTGACCTTCCTATGCACGCGCTTTACTGCATACAACCCTCTATAAGGAAGCGGCGTGTTTGTGGGTTGTTGATATGTGTGTGAAACAATGTAGTGCGCCGCGCGTCCAGACCGCCGCATGTGCCGATAAAATCGCCTGGCACTGCAGTGAGCGCAATCCTGACCCAACGCCGGGATGGTGCCGAGCCTGCGGCCACGGCGGCCCCGACGCCGATTGCTCGCACTGACTTCCACGCCACAGCAGGCGTTTATAGCCCCGATGCACACAGCTGGGGACTTTGGCTGAAGGCATCATTGGAGGGGCTTTATTGGGGGGGCGAGGTGGCGCCCAGTTGACGCCATGCTGGCCGCGCCCTGCCCGCCCCACTGCGCTGCAGAGAATCGACCGCCACAAGGCGTAAATGACACCCACCATCAAAGAAGGCGATGCAACGGCCAAGATGGGGCCGGGCGGCCCACTCGTCTGCTGGAATAAAGGCACTCAATCATGCCTCACGGGCAGCCCCCTGGGGGGGCCGGGGGGGGGGGTGCTGACGTACCGTGCGACGGATTTCGTTCTAGCAGGTAATTTGAGTTTCACAGCAAAGCCAGGGGGCGGCCAAAGTGGCCTGCGCGGTCAATGCTGCAGTCTCCCGCCCCCCGGCCTACCGCAGCAACTCAGCCAGCTGCCTGCAAAGTCAGCAAATTCCTAGAATGGAGCCCTCTGACCTGCACGACCCCATCAACCGCGGCGCGCCGTTTTTTAACCTGGGGACCGATGACGAGGCATTCATAGGCCATGTTTTTGCCATAGTTGCGCTGCAGTACCATTCTTTCGGACCACATCACATGTTCCATCTTCCAACTTGAGTAGTGATTGTATTAATCGGTTACTGATTTGTTGCGCATGGCTGCATACGAATTCATGGGTGCACCAAGAAAAGGTCAGGTTGAAAGAACAAAATGGCGCGCAAGGGGTGAGTGCCCCAAGCGGCGCGCATGGCAAAGACTTTGTGTCCTTGAACAGCTGCTGTCATGAAGGGGTGCTGATTCCCAATGTATAGAAGGGGTTTTGGTTATGCTTTGCAGCAAGCTTTTGGCTGTTGGCCACAGGCGGCGCGCCATGCAAACGCGGCGCGTCAAAACGCACATGTACATGCAGGAAGCGGGCACCTCTCCACGAGCGGTGCCAGCATGGCATTTCATCCCTTGCAAGGAGGTCCCACCCAACCATCAAAAGTGCCCAAGGGCACTGCGCGGCCCTGGCACTGGGTTGCCGGCGCAGAGCCGGCATAGCAGCCAGCCAAGCAGGTTGGCCAAGTCTGCTGAGCGGCAGGGGCTGTGCGGTGGGCCTCCGGCGCTGTGACGCATCGCACGGCGACTCGTGCGGGCCCGTCACCGCCTGCCATAATACCCGCCGTTGACAATCCCGTTGCCAATACCGACGCCGACGCCGACGCCGGGGTTTGCCAGCCAGCTGTTGGTGCAGAAATTCGCCGCATTGCAGACCTGCCCAGATTGGCCTGTTGAGTGCGATTGCGTGGGTCCACGAAACGCACAAATGGGTGAGTGAGGATCAATGAGGGGGGGATGAATGAAACGCACCACATTGTCAATCGGAAAGCGATTATTGCCCCAAAGCTTTGGCCGGCCCTTGCCTGTTCCTCCCATTGCGAGGGGGCGAGCGCTGCGAGCTGCTCTGCAAACCCTGACTGACACATAACGCGCTGCGTTGATGCGCCAAAGCACGGTAACTCACAGCACTGTGTGCCACAGACTTGGCCGTTGCAGCAGCTGCGCGCGGGAGCAGGGTGGAGAGGTTCAAGGCGGTGACCCGGAAGGGCGACAATCCGTCAATGAGCAGTGCGGGATCAGTCTGTCTCTGACAAACATCTGCAGGCTGAGCAAAACAGAGCCACAAACCCATGAAAAAGCGCTCCAACGCGAAGCTTGGAAGATCCCGTTCCCGCGGCGGGGCGCCCGGCCGATGCGCGGGAGCTCACATTCCGTTTTGGCAGTTCTGCCCCGCCTGGCAGCAGTTGTTATTGCCGCACACGGTGGTGCCGGTGGGGCAGCAGCCGCCAGAGGGCTGGGGCGTCCCTTGGCAGCCTTTGGACATGATGGTGTTTGGGGGGAGGAAAGATAGCGCCATCAGGCGGGGATGCAACGAAGAGTGGTGTATTGGCGTAGCGGAGATGGCGTCCAAAACACGGCCGCTACGCAAGGAAAAAGCGCGGTTCGAATGCACAGCTTGCGGCACCGCGCAGATGAGTTCGCGCTCAGTACGGTGCCAGCGTGGCCGGGGCACTCACATGTGGAGCCTGAGCACTGGGCGCCCTGCTGGCAGCATTGATTGCCGCAGACGACACCTGCGGCGCACGCGTGGTTCATCAAGGCATGCATTAGAATCAGGCACCAGAACATAGTTTGGTGGGGGCATGTTTCCCGGCGCTGGCGCAGGTAGCAAGTACATAACTTTTTACGCAACCTGCGCTACCAGAGCAAAGAGCAAGCCGTTGAGAGCTGCAGAGGCACACACCCGATGCGCAGCAGAGGTTGGCGATGCAAGGGGTCCCAGCCTGGCCTGCGGTGGTGGATTAAAATGAGGTCGTGCAGCGTGAGGGCGAGACGAGCGTGTGCGCCACAGGGAGGGCTGCTTGCACCAGTGAAGGCGCCCCAGTGCAGTGCGCCTCCGTGCGACCCCGCCCCCCACCGACCCCGGCGTCACCATCACGACGGGTCAACACCTGCACAGCCACCCTCCCCCAGTGCGAGGCCACTCACAGCACATTGTGCCACAAACAGTCTGCCCAGCCTGGCAGCAGCCACCGCCTGGAAGAGCGCCGCCCGCCGGGCCTGTGAAAGCATGCATGGGTTGGCTGGACTTCAGCGGTGCTGATAAGGCACGCTCTTGATGCGCGCCGTCAAGGCACAGCGCGGCCAGCGCTCTCGCAGTTGCAGCCACCACCGCGCTACGCAGGCACGTAGACCACCGCTGCTGCTGCTTTATGACGGCGATGGCGGATCTGGCGGTGGAAGCTTGGCCCAGAAGCCTGGATGGCTGGGCGTTCCCTGGCATGCGGGCCACTCACAGCAGGTCTGGGAGACTGGGTCGCACTGCGTGCCCACAGCGCAGCAGTTTCCGCCGCAGGCAAACTCCGCGCCAGAGCGGCAGCACCGGCCCGCATTGCAGAACTGCGGCAACAGTTGGTCGGGGATTGCGTCCATGAGAGACTGCCTGGCCGCATGCAGGGTAGCGTGCCGACATAGCCCGGCACCCATCCCTGAAAACAGCCAAAGGGACGTTTCAGAAAGGGGCAGGGAGAAACGCCGACTGCTCAGGAGGCACCCACACGCACCTCGCCGGCGCCGCAGCAGATGCTGCCGCACACAGCGCCCGTGCAACACCTGCGGCCATGCAAAAGGAGGCGGCAGACGCAGGGCGTCAGACACAATTGCCAGCATGATATTTGGGGCGAGGGTTGGCACGCACTCCTGCAAGCATAGCAAAGGACCTACCCACCCAAGCATAGCGTTAGGCCCGCCCGCTCCCCTAGAACCCATGCGACCCGATGGCAGAACGCTGGCGAATAAGCCCCCAGGGTCCAGCCACAGAGGGAGGGTGAAAAGGAGGAGGGCACCCACTGGCCGTTGATGCATGGCACGCCGGGCGGGCACACGGCCGTGCCGCACTGCGTCGAGCCGGACAGCTGGCACTGCCCGCTGACGCAGGCCTGCCCCGCCGGGCAGCAGGTCGAGCCGCACAGCTGTCCGGCGCTGCAGCACCTGCGGGGGAGGCGGGCAGCGAGGATTAAAGGAAGGGGCTCAAAAATCTGGTGCCTCGACGGCTGCAGAGCGCGCCAGTCCAACACAGCTGACCGCAAATCGCCGCACGCAGTTTGGCCTCACGCGGACTTTCCCTCGATCCCAATGGCTGGACCGGGCACTCACGCTCCGTTGACACACTGCTGGCCCGCCGCGCAGCAGGAGGTGCCGCACACGTTGGACGGATTGCAGCAGGTGCCGCCTATCAAGACCGACCCGGCGGCACAGCACGTGCCTGCGTGTGTGCGAGGTGCGTGGATGCGTGCAAGTGCCGTTGCTGTTGCGGTCATCCCGCGGCAGGGCAGGCAACCCGGTTGTGTGTGGCAGGTCTGCCATTGTTGATGAGCCGCCGCGCGTGCAACCGCAGTTCGCAGCAGTCGCGCTCAATGCACGCGACATGAGTTGCATCACGTACGGCAGGCATGCAGCCCGCTGCATGCGCGGTGCGCAACATCTGCTTGCGAGCGGCACACAGCACGCAGGGCCTGCACGATAGCAGGGCAGGTCCGACGTGGCACGTGCTGGGCGGCATGTGCACACGCAAGCACACCTGTGTTTGGGTTGCACGTTGCGCCCCCCTTGCAGCAGGTTTGGGACGTGAGGGGGCCGCAGGCACTTGCTGTGGGGCAGCTGCAGGGGTAGAAATGAGCGAGGCACCATGAGCATGCGCGCGGAGTCCTTGGGCCGCTACAGGCACCACGCAATCGGAGAGGCATGAGGCTGCCCGCGACATCAGCCGTGCGGACGCTTCTTTTGGAAAGCGGCTGGTGTCGCCAGCCGCGTGACCTCGGCCCTCGACCTCACCATGTATTCTGCACGCACGCCGTCCCAGCCCCGCAGCACACGCCTCCGCAGTTCTGGCTGTTGGGGCAGCAGGCGCCGTTGACGCAGAGGGAGTCGGGGCCGCAACACTGCTGGCCGCACTGCTGCGCAACGTTGCAGCACTGACCAAAGAAGCACGTCTGGATATTGCTGCAGCACTGCTGGCCGCTGCACGCCACGGGGAGCAGGGGCGGGGATTGGAAGGAGCCGCGCTTCGTCAGCAATGACAGGTGCGCCGATCAGCAACGGCCTTTGCTCAGCAACGGCCTTCGTCGCCCGACCCAATACAATACCCATCGCCGTGTGGCCGCGCTGCCCGCCTGGCAGAGTTTGTATCCACAAAAACTCTCCCCACACGCCGCCGCCGGCCCCCGATACCAGCTGCATCCCACCCCTCACCAAGTCTGGCCCTGGGTGCAGCACTGGCCGTTGTCGAGGCAGTTCTGCCCCTGCAAGCACGCACAGGTCGAGCCGCTGGCCGACTGGATGGTGACGACCCTGGTTCCTGATGGCAAGGTGCCGCCGACCGGCCCCTGGGCCGCGCCGCCCTGGCCGCCGACGCTTTGCAGCGAGCCCGGCCGCGCCGGCGCCAAGGGCGCCGGCGCCGGCGCCGGCGCGGCTACGGTGCCGGCCGGCGGCGGGACGTTGAGCAAGATGCACTGGCCGCCGAAGCACAGGCGTGGCAGCGGGCAGCTGCGGGGCAGCGGAGGGGGAAACGTCGCGGGGGAGTTCGGGGCTCCGGTGCCAGTGGTTCAGTGCCGAGCGGCCGCAGCCGTCTATGGCGCTTGCTCAGCGCACACCTTGCCGATGAAGGCCAGTGCCGATGAAGGCCAGTGCTGTTACAGCGCTGCCGATGTTTGAGGCGCACCAGTTTGCTTTGCACACACGTACACACGCGCGCACTCTCTATTGCATTGCACACACGCACACACGCATGCACTACAGCGGCACACAGGTTCCCGCATGCAGGTTCCCGCCCGGTGCTGAACGCGCAGCGCACGTGCTATCATACGCGACACACTGCCTTGCTTGCGCGCACCATGTCGTGCCGCAGACCTCGCTAGGCGCGCAGCAGCCCGCTGTGGCAGACGCAAAGCAGCACTGCCCGCTGCCCATGTTGCAAGTCGCGCCGCCTGAGCATGTCGCGCCCAGCGCGCAGCTCGCGGCTGGTTGGTCTGCGGATGAAGCCGGCGGGCAGGGAAGGAGCGTAGATGCTTTGAACGCCGCTTTTTGATCATGCGCGACGGCAGGCGCAGCGGCCGTGGCCACGCAGTTCTCGCGCGCGGAAGTTTGCGCGTGGTCGCCCGGGCGGCAGGTGTGCGCACCTTGCGCTTCAGCTGCTGCGTCCGCCACTAGCAGCGCCAGAGCCACCGTCACAAGGAAGCCTCTCATCCCGACTTTTTGCCGGCCCATGTCAAGCCCCTGCCGCTTGCTGTGTTGGCCGCACGCCTCTCCCCGCCTGCTACGCGAGGTGCACTCGCCCCGCGCCCGTCGGAACGCTTATTTCCTTGAAGATAATTTCTTATGCAACTTGTAAGAAGTGTGAGCCACGCATGTAACCACTCGGCCGGCTACTCTCTCGGCTTGGTTGACGACAGTGGCCCCGCAACAACGCTTGTTCAGAGGTTACTGGCTACGATGATATGATTATCTTACTACTTTGGGGCCTCCGTAAGTCTCCATGGACGGAGGACGGCGCCATGGATGACTTCCCCGCCGCCGCAGATGCTGCCAAGTGCCACCTGAACTGAAGGACCCGAGAACTGGCTGCAACGCGCACACCTGCGGTGATGTTCAGCATGTCTCCTTCCGAGATCCTATCGCTTTGATACATATCTGGTATTGCATTGGCAGCTGCCACAAATCGCATCCTGATCGGGAGTGTTGCAGTCACTGGGCAGGTGACATCCCAAAACCCTGGTCTGGCAGTCGCTGCGCTTGTGCAGAGACAGATGTGCGTCCAGACTGCGATCGCCCCCAGGCTGCGCAGCTCTTCACCGCAATTGAAACATGGACGCAGATAGGGGTTTCACTGTCAAACAAGACCATATGCAGCAAGCAGGCATGCACTCAAAGCCGGTCACTTGCTCGACAAAGTCGACATGGCATGCATATGGTGGTGAGGGGGGTTGGGTGGCAGGGTAAGGATGTTGAAGTGACAGCACCTCTAGCGTGGCAGCGCCGCTTTGGCTGTGCCGACCTGGGGCGTTGGCAACAACGACAAGAAAGGGCAAGATGTGTATAGCATACCAAGTTGCAAGCAGCGATGCCAAGGATGGGGGTCAAGACCCCCAAGGATTGACAACAGCGCGCGTGTGAGATTTGCCCATGGCAATGCACGCAGGCAAGGACAGAAATTAGCGCCCCACGAATGGGGTGATGCCGCCGAACCACTGATTGCGGCAGAAGTTGCCGGCGTCGCAGATCTGCCCCGACGAACCTGCGAGCGTTGGGGCAAGGGGCGGAGAGAGGACGGATTGGATTCAAGGCATTCAGGGGTCATGGTATGGGGGAGGGAAGTGATATCAAGTGATGGGGCGGCAATATTGACAGATGCGGGTCGATGTCGACCCTGACAGCGACAGAGGTGACATCAGCGCCCCAGTCAGTCATGCGCGTGTCCCAAGGGACGCGGGAGCATAAGGCCGCCCGACGCCGGCCAGCACTGCACAACGAGCCGCTGCTGGGGCCGCGGTGCGCTCACAGCATTGGGTCCCACAAACAGTGCCGGCGCAGCCTGGTGGAAGGGAAGCCATAGCAACACAAAAAGTTGGGCAGGATACACGTGGGGTCAGCACCGAAATTGCGAAGGGTGGAAGTTGTACAGATAATGCGGAACAACAATCAGGACATGTGGACCTGTTGAACCATTGCAAGGCACAGATACCAATGCTGGGTGTGCGCACGCGCGTGCGTGCGGGTGCTCGCACGCGCGGAAACCCACATATGCCGTTTTGACAGTTTTGGCCCGCCGAGCAGCAGTTGTTGCCGCACACCACCGTCCCTGTCGGGCAGCAGCCACCGGTCGGCGTGGGCAAGCCAGCGCAGCTGCGGAGAGGCGACAGCAAATGCGAGTAGCAAGAGTTGGAAAGCGGACACGGGCCACTCCTGGGGCTGCAACAGATCGCAGGCGGGGGCACGGCACCAGCGCAATTAATGGGCGTGGAGCAGAGGGTGCAGGTGGTGCGGGGCCAGCCGCTCGCACCATTGGTTTCCTGAGCAGACTGAGCCTTGTTGGCAGCACACATTGCCGCAGACAACACCTGTGATCGGCAAGAAGGCAAAAAATCACACCCTATCAGGGTGTGATGCATGGACGGTGGGCGGGACCTAGCAGGGGAGGCTGCGTTAGCAAACTTGGGGCGGCTTGACCCCCTGGCTGGTGTGTGTGCAGACCGCCACCACGCCAGCTGCCAGCCACAGCAGCTCGCGCCCGCACATCCGCACCCTCACCGGAGGGGCAGCAGACCCCGTTGATGCACGGTGTGCCACTCGCACCTTGGAGAGGGCGGGGGCGGCGTTTTGGGCGGTTGTGAGGCGGTTGGCAATGCACGCTAAGTAGACAGATATTGGTCAGATTGTAGGAAACATGTTGTGGATATGTTTCAATGTTTCAATGAAGCTGAGCGGTGGCCATAACATGGCGAAGCCATGCATGCAGCATTCAAAGGCACAAGCTGCGCTCACAGCATGAGGATCCGCAGGGGCTCTGCCCAGCAGGGCAGCAGCCACCCCCCGGCCGGACGGCTCCGGCGGCGCCTGTGAAAGGGGGTCAGCGGGCGGGGCGGGGAGGGGCAGCGGGTTGGGCTCCCTCGTCGGCGCGTTGGCAGCTGGCAGGCCGGACCGTATCCTACAAGCGGTGGGTTCGTCAAGCCACGCATGCTCTCATCCACGAGCAAAGAGCGCGTTGAAAACGACGCCTGTAACCGTGATAGGATGTGACTGCACTGTTTACGGTCGTCGCTATGCAACCAGCCCACGGACCGCTGGCGCCCCCGTTTGGCTTCCACCCAGCCACCCACAGCATGTCCTTGTTACGCCATCGCACTGCTGGCCGGCCGCGCAGCACGATGTGCCGCATGCCAACGTGTTGCGCTCGCAGCAAGTGCTGCTGTCAGCGTTGCAGAACTGAAGCGGGGGCGGAGCGGGGAGACGAGGGAGGAGTATGGCTGGACAGGGGTGTATGCAATAATAAGGCAGAGGTATGGGTGGCGGTGGTGCGGGGGAGGGCAATGCTCGGGCGGCGTGCGAGGGGCGCAAAGATGGTGACTTGGGAGGTGGGAGAGTGAGGAAGGCCGTCAGGCAGTGGTACCAAGCAGCGGTGTGGACCTGCCAGTGGAAAGGGCCGCCAGGGCCCGCGCACCTGGCCGCCCGTGCAGCATTGATTACCGCACGCCGCGCCGACGCAGCACTGCCCGTTGATGCATTGCACGCCCGGCGGGCACACCGCTGTGCCGCACAGGCTGGAGCCCGCGGCGACGCAGGAGCCGCTCAGGCAGGTCTGGCCTGCGGCGCAGCACGAGCCCTGGCAGAGCTGGGAAGCTGGGCAGCACCTGCGGGACGGGAGGTGGGGCGATCGAGAGTGGAGGGTGGGCCAGGCGGCAACACAAGCGGGCAGCAGTAGGTAGTGAGCCGCGGACAACGGGCGCTTGACAGAGGCTGTAAATGCTGCGAGGCAAAACCTATAGGCGCTTGAAGCATGGGCAATGCGCAGCGAGGGCGAGTGGTCATCGTGGCAGGCCGGAGGCAAGGCAAGCACGGTTGGGTGGGAAAGGTAACGGCTGGCGACGCCACTCACTGACTGTTGGCGACGCACGTCTGGCCGGCCGCGCAGCAGGCGGAGCCGCACAGCCGCGTCGCCTCGCAGCAGCCGCCGGTGGGCAGCACGGCGGCGCCGGCGGGGCAGCAGTTGCCTGCGCGCGCGTGCGCATGGACGCATGCGAATGCGGACTAGCGTTGCAGCAGCGAGCGGGCCAGTTGCATGGGCAGAGGACGAGCGCGCCTTTGGACTGCGTGATGGTATGCCCTCTGTTTGATTGACATACCTGCTCACGCGGCGCTGGCACTTATTGGGACTGCAGGCAGCGTGGATTCACTAAGCAGACGAGCCTGCACATGCAAAGGGTGCGTACCCCGACCCGTGTGCACAGGTCGCATGCACAGGATCTGATAGTTTAGCATATCTGGCCCTTGCAGCAGATCTGATCAAGCAAGCCCCAGCCTCAAGCCAAGCTGCCGGGGACCGTGCAAGGGCCAAGCCCGCGCCATCGCAGCCCCCTCGCGGCCGTCACCTGTGACGCGGTCGCACTGCTGCCCGGCAGCGCAGCACTTGGCGGCCGCCCCGACGCCGCACTGCCGCGCCTGGGGGCAGCTGAGTACAGCAGCAACAGCGGGAGAGCAGCGGCAGCGACGCGACGGGCGTGAGCCCGTCCGCCAAGAGGGAGGCGCGGCCAGGCTCTTGCACGAGGGGCCATTGCCAGCGCTGCATAGCACGATCCCTGACACAGCCGCCACCCGCCACAGATGCATCGGACGGTCATGCACAGGGACGCCCGCGGTGCAAAGGCGGCCTTGGGGATGACCTCACCAGCGGCTGGCGATGCAGGAGGACCCAGCGGGACACAGGCTGCCTCCACAGACCCTGTCCGCCGCGCCGCACTCGCCGCGCACGCATAGCTGGCCCCCCGTGCAGCACTTGGAGCCGCACTGCTGCGCGACGCTGCAGCAGGCTCCGAAGAAGCAGACCTCGGTATTGACGCAGCAGGCCTGCCCGCTGCGCCGCGCGACGCGCAAGGGAGGGCGCGAGGTGCCGACGACGCGGCGCTCAGTGCCAGCACACGCGCTGCCCGGCCATCCACTCTCGCGCCTCCAACCTGGTACGGCGCCTCCGTCCGCTCAATCGTAACCAGCGTCCCAAGCGCCCGCCTCAACCGTGCCGCGGGCCCGCCCCGCCTCGCCCCTTGCCGCAGTCCTGACTCACCAGACCTTGCCGCTCGGGCAGCACTGCCCAGAGTCCAAACAAAGCTGCCCCGAGAGGCACGCGCAGCTCGACCCGCCCGGCGACTGAAGAGTCACCACCTGCCGTACACCCTGACCCCGCCCCGGCGCCGGCGCGGGCGCGGGGGCTGCAGAAAGCGTGCTGCCCGGCCGGGGCTGCGGCTTGGAGGGCGCAGGCGCAGCGGGGCGCGCCGCGCTCGGCGGCGGCGGGAAGTTGACGGCGATGCATTGGGTGCCTCCAAAGCAGCGACGCGGCGGCGGGCAGCTGCGGGGGCACGGGCGAGGTGGTGGGGCGTGTCATGAGTCAGGGCGCGTGGTCTGCGTGACTAGAGGGCGGCCAGGCCAGAGCTTGCACCCGGAGGCGGCTCGGCCGGCCGTGGCCTGGTGTGGGGCGCCCTCTCACCATTCGCCGGCGCAGAAATGGTTCGGGAAGCAGCAGCCGCCGCGCTTCCCGCAGCAGCGGCCGGTCTGCCTGTCGCAGGTCGTCCCAGCTGGGCAGGCGCTGCCAGCAGTGCAGCTGGGCTGCTGCTGCTTGGGCGCGCTGGGCTTCTGCGCGCCGCTCGCCGCCACCCAAGGGGCGACAGGCAGGCTGGGGTTTGCGGCGGCCGCCTTGCGCGCGGCGGGCGTCGCGGGCGCCTTCTGCGGCCCTGAGAGCGCGCCGCTCGCAAAGAGCTGCTGCATCGCGCTTTGCTGCTGGCGTTGAGCTGGGGCACAGGGGATGGTAGTGGGTGGGGGCGCAGGGCGAGGCGAGCGCGAGATCGTGTAGCGGAGGCGAGAGTTGGCCGCATGCCGGCCACGTTCATACGTGCGTGCGGCTCGGCGGTTGGCGCACGGCGTACCAGCCCGCGTGTTGCGAAGTATGGTGCAGCCCAGCTACGACTTGGCCGCCGCTTTGAATGTTGAGTCAACGCCATACCGCAAACGTTCGGCCATTGCCGTTGCTGTCATCCTTCCAAGCAACAGCACGGTGCTGGTCTGGACAGAGAGCAGGCGGCGATTGACGCCCGCGGCTGGCCGCCTGCGCCACCCACACCTGCAGCAGGCCCGAGCCCGGCTGCCAACAGCAGCACCGTCACCAACAGCGCCGTTCGTGCGTGGTTCATGCTGTTGCTTCTATAGCATCTGTGGAACGCTGGCACCGGTATGTGGGCTGTGCTGCTTGCGTGGCCTTCAGTGCGGTGACAGTTGCACTCGGGTGATGCGGCCTGATCACCGGTGCGTTCGGTGGAAATTGAAAGCACAGTCACTCTGGTGGTGTTCTACCAATCGTTCCTTGCGGACCTAGCAAGTCTGGTGCCCGGGATTCGAGTTACTTTGATATTGTGTGGGAAAGGAGGCGCGTGGGATTACTGGATGTGCTGAGGGCATCTAACACAGCATACCGTAACCAAAGCCTGCTTGCCTCGCTGGCCGCCTGACAACCACAGCTGGGGAGCTGGGGACCATTATGAACTGCGGAAGCCGCTGCACGTGCAGATGCTTGGGCTCGCAGGTCTCGCCCCCCCATCGTGGCACATGGCTCGCACTGCTCCGAGGCACGTGGAACTAGGGCAGGTGCGAGGGCACAAACACCACGGCAAAGGCATTGGTGCTCATCACTGGGTGTTAGCTGGCACGTCAGAGTCAAACTGCTGCTGATGGTCAGCTGTTGATCGATTGCATGCGTTTACAAAATCGGGAGCGCTGGCCCCTCTTGGCGCCCAGCATTCTGGCCCGTCAACGCGTAAATCACGCCTGCCTTGTAGCCAGCGGTAATGCAGCCTGGTGCATTGCTGCAGGTGGCCACGCCAATTGCGTGAGCATGCATCTCAGTGAGTCATCAACCCACAAACCCTGCTCTTCGTGCAACGCCCTGCCCACAGTCAGCCACGCAAAGCCCGCCGCTGCAGGTGCACCGCCTTTCAGAAGCACGCCCCCATGCCGTGTGCGGCCGCGCACTCGAGCTGTTCCTCGTCCGGCTACTTTCGCACTGCTGCGTTGTGGGCCCGCACGAGGGCGGAGACCGTGGGGTCGTGGTAGCTGCCCTCGCTCGTCGTCGCCTCAGGGTACACGCCCAGGACGTCCCAGCTGGCCAGGCACCAAATGAACACCTTGGACACCCTGCGTGGGCTCGCATGGGGATGCATGCGCAGCGGCGGGGGGACAAGGCTGGGGTATTGATGCGCAGAGGGGAGGCTGTGTCATGGGGCGACTTGCCTGAGCGTCGGGAGGATAGCCCGCCGTCTGGCTGGACAGCGAGGACTGTATGGGGCGCACATGGGACCGCAGCACGCACTGCTGCCTGGTCAAACACGGGAGTGACAGCGGCGCCGCCCTGCCGTCGAAGCTTCGCGGGGCCTTAGCGCTACCGTGCGCCCCCCCCTCCCCCCGCTCCCCCGGCGCGCGCCACTCCCGGCTCGCCTGTAGGTCTTGGGCTGCATCAGCCATGCAGCGGTTTTATGGTAGTACTCCCTCTGCAGCGCGCGGTTGGCCGGCAGCGACCAAGGGTCGGAGGCACTGCGGTAGGGCCCGTAGATCCCAAAAAAGGGGCGCAGGGCGACCTCTGAGGGGCTGGTCGCGATGGTGGTGCCTGGGGGAGTACAGCAGGCGGGAGGCATGGGCACACGCGGCAGACGAGCGGGCGGGAAGGAAGTGGGTGGAAGCCAAGGGCGAGGGAATGCAAGTGCGCGGTCCGTCATGCGCGTGGCGAGGCTGGCGCCGTGGGCGTCGACGGCACCGGTGTGAGCTGAGGAGGGGTGAGCTGGTGGCGGCCAAGCCTCGCTGATGTTTGTCCAACACGGTCCAGGGGGCCGGGGGCCGGGGGCGGGGGCTCGCAAGGGCGCGGGGGTCACCGACGGCGAGCGTCTAGAAATTACACGGCTAATGCTGCAGTCGTTTCAAACCCTCCCAAATTTCGGGAGAGGCGTCTGGCTGCGCTGCTGCAGCGGTGCAGGGCGTCGCACCTGAGTAGCGGGCCCCCCCTCCCAGGCCGTACTCGCTGTAGTGCAGCTCCAGGGCGCCGCTGTCAATCAGGCCCTGCATATCAATGCCCATGTTCCGCATCTCATCCTGCGGCGCAGCACCGGCGAAGCCCATGAACACAGCAAACACGAGCGTCATTCCGTCGTTAGGGGGAAGAGTGTTCATCGGATAGGGAAGGGCCGGGGCTGAGTGGGGGCCCGCTGCAGGCCAGCGCCCTTGGAATATTCAAGGCGGCCGGCGGCTGCCAGGGCAGGCTCCATCACGCTCTTCCACGAAGCCGCATGCAATTGCCTGCTCCGCCTGCGCACGCCAACTCGACGGACCAACCTCTCCTGTCACCCCGCCCCACCCCGCCCTGCCCACCCCAAGTGTGAACGCCGCGTTCTCCAGCTCCTTGGTCGCAAACCCCGGCCCGCTTAGCGGCGCGTACGCGCTGACGCCCACGAACTGCAGGTGCTGCTGGAACAGCGCCCGCAGGCCCGCCGCGTCGAGCGGCGGCGCGGAGCCGGCCGGGCCGAAAAAGTCGGACAGGCCGAGCGCCCAGGCGGCCCAGCTCAGGCGGGAGGACTGGTAAGTCTGCGATGTCGAGCTGGTGTCGTCTGCGCGCGCGTGACACGGCACATCGTGAGCAGAGCAAGTATGTATGCATGCATATGCATGTGACGAGACGGGCAGGCAAACCGGCGTGCGAGCGATGGCGTCAGCGGGTGCGGCGTGACCAGGGCGGGTTTGGTTGGGGCAAAAACGGCCTGGCAGGCGGGTGCCGAGCGGGCGTCTGGGCGGCGGTCGGGGGCAAAGCAGGCAGGGGGCCCCATCGGGGAGGGGCACGCCCAGCGTGGGACGGCGTTGCTCAGAGGGGACTGGCAGGGTGCTGTACATGTGCTTCACTGTACAATCCCATGAGCCTGGATGGCTCCAGGAGCGGGCGACCGCGGGACGCTGTAACAATCCCAATCCTGTAAATGGGTAGGGGGAGGGGCTGTAAAGGTCTGTGCGCACCCAGGCGGTTCCAGTTGAGGCCGATGCCAAACTTGACGGCCGCCAGCGGCCCCACGCGCTTCCTCAGGGGCTCCACCAGGGCGCCCCACTCCCGAGGGTACCGCATCACCGTCGCGCTCATCTCGCCCTGCAGCAGGCAGGGCAAGGGCCACATGAGAGACGCAAGCCGCAGCGGATGCATATCGACGCGTATCGTGATGGCAGCATGCACACAATCATCCACTGGCGATGCATGCTGACTCAAAAGCAGCAGGGCACGTTGTCCAGGTCGCCTGGGTGATTTTGCCACGTCATCACATCTGGCTGGCCGCACCCCGCAGCACCTGCATGGCAAAGTAAATTGTGGGTTTTGGCTGGCCCTTGCGGAGTCCCTGGGTCTGCTCCAGGGCGCTGCGCATGGCGTCAGCCAGGGGCGCCAGCATGATGTCTGCATCATGAGGTTAGGGGTTGTGGCAAGATTGGTTGGTGTGGGAGTGCACGCCGCAAAGCGATCGGACGCGCGGCGCATGAAGCCCGGCATTTGGTCCCCACTAAGCCCAGAGTCCATCAAGTCCACAAGAGGTGTTGCGGCATGCAAGGGCTGACGAAGGGGCTGTGCCGGCTCGGTGCAAGAACGCTGCCGTCCTGCCTACCGTAATAGGAGGCGCCATTGTAGCGCTTTCTGGGCTCAAGCAGCAGGGCATTGCGCCACGCCCCGTGACCAGTGCCGTCGTCCTGGGTTGGCGGCAAACATCAAACCCAAGCAGGAGGTCAATAAATAGCAAGGGGCCTCACAGGTTGAACGGGTGCCGTTCAGCCTGATTGATACGCGCTGGGACGCCAGCGCAGGTAGGCCCGATGCAGGAAAGCTTGCTGCTGTCGGGTCGCCATTGGAATTTCCTTGGGAGGCAGCTCGCACCAGGTGGGGGCGAATCCCAATGGTCAGGCCAAGGCGCAGCGCCTCTGCAAAGCAGACAGTCATGCCATCCCTGAAATCAGACACCAGCTGGTCGGACCACCTGTGGCAGCGGGACGGCAGGGGCAGAACGAACGCCAGGGGTGGAGAACGGATCAGAAAGGGATCATGTGGGCGTCATGTGGGTACATACAGTACTATCCAGTGAGACTTTGTCACTGAGCTGGGGTGGGGTGCCATCCCTCTCCATGTTACGCTTCTCACACAGCGAAAGAGAGAGAGAGAGAGACTACGCTGACGCCTCGCGCGGCTAAAAGCCACGCTGCAAGCGGTGCCGCGTCGGGTTAAGGAGAGCGGTGTGTGTGGTGAGCCACACCCCCAACCGTGGAGACTAAGGGACATGCTCACGTGACGCCACGCCCTTGGCGCGGCTGCGACGGCTCTCACACAGCTGTTTTGCGTGTGCCTATCTACAGGGCGCTGGCAGCCGGCGGGTTCTGCAGGCTGCAGGTCGGCTACCTGGAGCTGGCCAAATCTGGCTGGGGCCCACAGTGCAGGGACGTCGTCGCTCACCCCTTGCACTTGTTGTGGCCGTTGGTGCCTGACATGAGGCAGTAGCCCCCGACCTCATTGGAGCGGTCCGCGCTGGGAGGTATCCAATGGTGAGTGGGGACAAAGTTCACCTGGCCGGTGCCAGGACGGGCGAGGGCGGATGGGTTGCGGGATGCATGAGCACGTGATTGTGGGACATCAGGGATGGGGGAGGCTGAGCAGCTGGCCGCCGTCGCAACCTCACTGGCCGCTGCGCGCGGGGAGAGCAGGGAGTCAGTCGCCAGCTCGGAGCTTATGAAGGCTCTGCTCTGCTCCCAACGGATGCAGGCGCCTCACGCACCGCCTGGTGGACAGGCCTCGAAACCCCCGCGAACAAAGACAAACTTTGCCCCTGCCTGCTGCACAACCATGAACACCCCAACCTGAGAGTGACTGTGCAGCCAGCACCAACCTCGCTGGACTCTGCCCTCTCCACGCCCCTCCACAGCATGTCCAGGCAGCGGCTCCAGGTGTCGCCCTTGCTCGTCTGCTCGAGCTTCCAATCGAATTCCCCAATCATCAATACTGAGGGGCTGATCTCTGCGCCTCCTGCAGCGGCGGCTACCGCTGCCCACAAGCAGCTTTGAGCCGCCATCACCAACAGCAGGGCGACGTGCCCACGGCGGTGGCCCTGAGCGCCTTGATGCATGGCCTTCAACTTCGCACGCACGGTCTGGCTGGTTGTTGGTGAGGTTTCTACCAGAACGGCCTCAACCTGCAGTGGTGCTTGCTTTGTGCAGTGCTGCAGAGGCAGCCAGCGCACGGAAAGCAGCGAACCACGTTGCCCCGCTTCAACAAGACCAAATCAATTAGTTATTCAAAGATGGCGAAGGTGTGTTGATCACCTTAGCTTCGGAGTTCCTCGCAGCCAGCGTCCTGCGGGTCAACCGGTCGCCGAGGAGCCACCTCAGCACGCGAAGCGGACGCTCAAGGAAAACAAATGACACATTTGAAAAAAACGGTCCTTTCACTCCATAAACGGGCCCTACGAGCAACCTTGGACCACGACCCCGCCCCAGGTGCTTGCCCAGCATCGTATCGCACACACTCCCTGGAGTGTTGATCCTGGTACGGCAGCCGTTGAGGGACCACCAATAAGCCTATGCCATGCCATTGCTGGATTGGACAATGCCAAATGGGCAAAGCCAGATGCCACCTGAACAAGACCATCAAGGGCTTTGTGCAGCAACATATACTTTTCAATCGCTTGCACCATCACTTGTATCGCTTTGCTTAC
Organism: Monoraphidium neglectum; assembly: GCF_000611645.1. Classification (NCBI taxonomy): domain Eukaryota; kingdom Viridiplantae; phylum Chlorophyta; class Chlorophyceae; order Sphaeropleales; family Selenastraceae; genus Monoraphidium; species Monoraphidium neglectum. The sequence continues at coordinate 11,476 of NW_014013270.1, read as the reverse complement.
ACCTAGCCTCGCTGCTGATGGTTTGACTGGCCCCACACGCTTGCTTCACCGCCCTGGTTGGCTGGCCCCACGCACAATTTGTGCATGCGCCCCATGCGCAGACTGTGCATGTCGAACATAGGTGTGGCAGGCCCTCCAAGGGCCCGTGGCATTCGCGCGACTCAGCCCGTCATGCAAGCAGCATGCCAAGGCTGGCAAGCAATGACCCTTGCAGCACACCCTGCGTTGGGCTGGGCCACCCTCCCAAGTTGCTCACCATCTGCGGAGTCAAGACTCGTCACTCCTGGCGGGTACAAACCATACATACCGCAGTGCTGGAAGAGGCCGATTACAAGATTTTGCGGTATTGAGCCATCAGAGCTGAAGCCTGAGAGTGAGCTCCAGACGTTTGAGCTAGGGCTTGCAGAGGCGGTGAATGGGGTGAAAGGTGGATATGGTTTGTGTTGTTGATTGAACGAAATCCCGACAACGGTGCCACTGCAGAGGAAAAAACGACTGCGCAAAGCTGATTGCTCGCCATTTGGTGGAGAAGCGGGTGCCCCTCCCAGGCGCCCTGCAGCCGCAACAGTGCCCGCCAATTCAGAGCATTCAAGAGCAGCAAAACTTCTCAGCGCTTTAATGCGTGCCGGGGCTGCGGCGCGCATCAACAGCCGCCCAAGCACGCGCAAACGCCGGCAAGGCGCGCAATGCACCAACCGTGCAGCGGTGGACCCGTGGCAGCCGCCCCGCCGTGGCCCCCGCTGCCGGGGCGGGGCCGCGCGCGGCC
>NW_014013270.1:0-10004 GCF_000611645.1 Monoraphidium neglectum | reverse complement strand
CCCCGCCGTGGCCCCCGCTGCCGGGGCGGGGCCGCGCGCGGCCCACACGGCCAAGCGCGTCCGAGCGCCGCAACCCGGGCGAACAACGGCGCGCGCCGCATCACGTATCCGTTGCGACGGCCACCTCCATCGAGCTGAGGTCCCGCCCCGCCATCGCCGCCTTAAACGCGGCGAGGTTCAGGCCGTGCGGCGCACCGGCGCCCTCGAAGCCGCGGGTCGTGAGAGTGTCGATGTCCTCATCTGTGAGGGTGCTGCCCGCCAGCTGCCGCAGCATCACGTGCATGTCATCTCGGGACACCAGGCCTGGGCGGGCCCCCGCGGGTGTTGCAGGTTGCGTGGATGTGACCGTGTTTGCGTTGGTGTGGGTGTGTGGGTAAGTGCATGTGTTTGTGTGTGTGGGTGTGCGGAGGTGTCTGACAGAGAGTGTGTGTGTGTATGCGCGTGTAAGCGTGCGCGTGTGTGTGTGCATGGCTGCACAGCTTTGGCGTGACCGCAACCCTTGCAGCCAATCAAGCGTCCAATGCCCATCTTGCCCGCAAACGAAGGCCACCACACATAGGGCGTCCAGCCGTCCAAAGGCGCTCACCATCCCCATCCACATCAAACACAGTAAAAAGGAAGGTCAGCTTGTCGTCTTTGGTGACACGTGATGTGAAGGGCGCCAGCAGTTTGACAAACTCGAGAAAGTTGACGCTCTCGAAGCTGCAGGGCAGGGCAGGGTGTGCATGTGTGTGTGTGTGTGTGTGTGTGTGTGTGTGTCTGTGTCTGTGAGTGTTTTGTGCATGTGTGTGTGAGTGCGTGTGCCCATGTGATAAGTATATGTGTGTGTGCGTGTGTATTTGTATGAGTGTGTGTGCGCATGTGTATGTTTGCATGAGAGAGAGAGAGTGTGTGTGTGTGCGTGTGTGTGTGTGTGTGTGTGTGTGTGTGTGTCTGCACACGAGAGGGCATGCGCGCATGTGTATGTCTCGCAAGCGCGTGCTGCTGTGTGCGGCGCAGCCGCAAGCTTGAGCTTTTGCAGGGCCCAGCGGCCGCCGGCGAGCCCCGAGCCCATAGCACCCCGCGCCCCTGCCCCCTGCCCGTCCGCCCGACCCGCGGCAGCACTAAAAGCCCCTCGGCGACGAGCGGCGCGCGGGCCGGGCCGCTCACAGCCGCACGACGCGATTGGCCAGGGGGTTGATGGAGAGCTCTGGGATTGCCAGGAACTCCTCGGCGCTGATGTAGCCTTTGAGGCCGCGGTCCAGTGATCTGAATCTCCGATACAGGGCCTCCACCTCTGGTTGTGTGACTGCGTGGGGTGGCCGGTGACCCAGCGCTTGAGTGACCAACAGCGCAGGTTGGGACCCCGGGCTCACGGCCGCCGGCGCTGCGCTGCCGCACGGTCCAAGGTGCAAGCTCTTCGCAGCTCCGCCAAGCACACGACTCCCGGCACGCACGGCTGCGATGGCAAGCATCTGCAGCAGCCCTGCGGTGCGCTGTGGGGCACCCGGCTGTACGCGTGTCCGGCGAGTCGCCGACGCGCTGTTAGTTTGATCCCTAAGAACCCCCTCCTCACACGCGCCCTTGCAGGCGCTGATGACCTCGTCCACGTCGTTCTGCGTGAGGCCGCCGCTGATGGCCTGCTCATGTTGAAAGTGGGGGAGCAAGGGCGGACGGGTCGACAGCAGCACAAGCAGCACGGCGCCGCTGCAATGACTCGTGCCGCGCCGCGACGGTCCAGTGTGGTGCAAAGCGTGGCAGCCATCTCTGTGCCACCGTTCTGCAACGCAGTCCTGCCTCCCACCTGTCCCATCTTGGCGACGTGCAGCTGCTCGCTGTGGGATCCCTCGTGCAACACGCCGATCTGTCACAACCGGTGATACAGGCAAGAAGGGAGATGCTTCATTGCATGAACCGGCGTACGACAATAACAACGACTCATCATAGTCTGATCTGGTTTGTTTGGGTTACACCCACCGTTACGCCCACCGCAGTGCACCACACCGACACCGCGAACACCGACGACCACACTCAAAGATGTCACAGCATATACTGCTGGCTCTCTGGCTCCTGATGGCATGCGGTGCTCGCGGCGATGCAGTCGGCGGGGCGAAGGCGACCGCTGGCGCCCCCGGCGCTCGCAATTGCACCCCGCCCCACCCGCCATCCGACTCCCTGCGGCCCTTCTGCGCGGTGCCCACGACCGTCAGCCCCGAAGCTCAGCAGTTCCTGAAGAACTCGTCCGCCGGCGCGTTTGCTTCCCTCGGCAAGATGGACACGCCGGCCGCCGCCGCCAAGGTGGATAGCCCGTGCTGCAGCGGGCTCCCGCCTACCTGGCCAGCGCGCGACGCCGAACGCACCCCTGCTCACGCCTCTGCGCTCCAGCCCTCAGTCCTGCCCCTGGAGGGTCCAAATACATACGCCGAGCACTGCACGTCCTCACAGCTGTCGCCCCAAGCCCCGCCTCGCATACGCACGGCAATGCCCTTGTCGAACCGCATGCACCGCCATGCGACACCGTGCGAGCGCAAAACCAAGGCACAAGCTACGCATCCCCAACCTACCCGCAGATCCACAAGATGTTCACCGACTCGATGCGGCCCGGCGCCGAGCAAGACTTCAAGCGCCTCTTCTCCAGCGCCGAAAACCTCACCCTTGCCGGCGTCCCCTCGGTCATCGCGACGCCGCTCGGCGCCGCCAAAGCCAACAAAACCGCCGGCGGCCCCGAGAAGCTGCTGCTGTACCTCCACGGCGGCGCCTTCTTCACCGGTTCCTGCTACATCCAATGGAGCACGGCCGGGCCCGTGGCCAAGCGGCTCGGCGTGAGGCAGCTGTGCGCGGAGTACCGACTGGCCCCAAAGCACCCCTTCCCCGCGGCCATCGACGACGCGGTGGCGGTCTACAAAGAGCTCCTCGCGCGCGCCGCCATGCGCGCCGCCGGCGGCGCCGCCGCCGCGGACATCGCTCTGCTCGGCGACTCGGCCGGCGGCGGGCTTGCGCTCGCGCTGCTGCTGCGGCTGCGCGCGCTGGGGCTGCCGTACCCGGCGGCGGTCGTCCTCTACTCCCCATGGGTCGAGCTCTCGCGCGTCGGTGACACCCAGACCACGCTCTCCGGCGTCGACCCTGTCCTGCAGTACGACTTTGGCCTGTCATCCCTCGCCCTGGCCTACGTCTCAGGCAACGCGTCAGCCCTGGCGGCGCCCCTGGTGTCGACGCTGCGCGCGGACTGGCGCAAGGAGAAGGTCGGGGCGCTGCCGCCGATCCTGCTGCAGGTCGGACTGCGGGACGTGCTGCTGTCGGACTGCGTCCGGCTGTACCGCAAGCTGGCGGCGGCCGGGCAGGCAGTACAGTTCTCGCCCTGGGAGGCGATGTGGCACGTGTTCCAGGTGGGGAGGGGATGTGGCTGTGTGTGTGTGTGTGTGTGTGTGTGTGTGTGTGTGTGTTTGTGTGGATGGGGCCGAGGGTGCGGCGTGGGCCGCTGCCTAGCTGGCTCGATCGCGAGCAGATGGGCAAAGCGGCGCCTGTGGAAATTTTTGCGCCTGGCAAGGGGATCGGATCCCGTGACAGCTGCGACAGATCCAGGAAGCAGCAGCTCTGCCAGTTGATCACACCCCTGCGATCGCAGCTGCCGCGCTCACCACCCGCTTTGACCCTTGCGGTATATGCCCGCGCGCCGCAGGCGTCCACGACGCTGCCCGAGGCGCTCGCGGCCGCGGATGAGGCGGCGGCGTTCCTCAGGCGCCACCTGTTCCGTTAGCGTTGGCCCGAACTGGAGGGGCGTCACCCGATGCCCCACAAGCCCTGTCCACTCATCTGTTGTGCTGGGCTTGATTTCGAGCCACTCCCCTTGGTGTTTATACAGGGTGGTGCTCCCGCAAGCCAAGGGGGTGATGGAGCTGTGGGTACCGGTGGGGAAAGACGACAACTTGGTTCCAGATTGATCAGGCTGTGACTGCAGTACGCGGCAAGCGCCGGGCGCAATAGACAGAGGGGCTGATTCATGCGGCCCCATCAAGGCGTGCTCGGAGCGGTTTTGACAACAGGCAATCTGTGCGGTGCTGGCATACTGAGATGCCCGCACCAACGCATCACATCCATTTGTTGGTCCCCAAGTATGGGCTTTTCTTTGATTAGTATCGGTTCCAGCGGGCTGCCATTGGGATGGAGGCGCCGCTGACACAGTTGGCTACTGATTTTTCCGTCTCAACTCATTCGTTTCAAAGCCGCCCAGGCCTGACCCGCCAACATTGTGTACGCAGCACAGGCCACACACATGAGCTCAGCCGGCGGAGGTTTTGACACAGCAAGTTCGTTGGCCATGGTGTTGCCGGACAGAGTTTGTTGCTTCCGGGGTGTTGGGTTTGCCTGGCGCTGATCCCGCTGCGGCGAGGGGCAGAGGGGAGGTGAACAGGATGTCAGCGCCTGCGGTCAACCCCTTTTGACGTGCGCCATGCTTGCTTCCCTGTAGGGTGGGGCATGCTTGGGTATGTGGTTTGGGGGGCTAATTTTCAGGGCCGGGGTCTGATTTGCGACGCGTCGTGCACATTCCTGGGGCGGACACATGGCTGGCGCAGTTGGCGCTTTTTTGGGGGCTGGGTGTGGTGTCTTTTGCTGCACTGCCAGGCTGACTTTGCCCCTTGGCTGTGGATAATTAGTTGGGCTTGTGCCCAACACCTCAGGTTGGGTTTTCCACCATCACGACCCCTGATGTCCTCAACCCATCACACTGCTTGGGGTTTTGCAGCCACCACGACTTGATCCGCCGCTTTTGCAAACCTATGGGCAGGTGGCATTGTGCTTTTGGGGGCTTGATCAAGCCGGCCGGACTTACTATTGGTGTCCTTTCTGAGCCTTCCCAGCAAGCTGTATCAGATCGCATTTGCAAACTTGATGATCACACTGTAATACACTGCACCCATCGGATTGAGCGGGCCCAGGTGTGCGAGGCTAGGCACAGCCAGTCAGATAGCTCGCACGACCCGCCCATCAGTAGCTCACGCCCTGCACGACGACATGCTGCCAAGGGTTAGTCTGTGAGACGACGAGGGTTTGCTCTTGGATACTCTTGCATTCCTTCGAGTTGCGTTGTGCATTTGAAATTGGCGAGGTGTTAAGGCGGCGGCAGGGCATAATTTAGCCAGTGGCCGTGAGGTTCGTTGGCCACGCCTGGCTCAATCTAATGCGCCGCTTCCTGGCGCTTGGCCCGGCTCCCTTGCTTTGTTAGCCGCCTGGGGTCCCCAGAACTCATCAATGGCCATGAACGATCTCTCAAGGAGGCTTGACAACCGCCCCTGCCATTGCTGTTCTGAAGCCCACCCCGCACTAGCCGGCTGCCCCGTTCCCAGCTGCAGGCGTACAGGCGCAGCCTGCGCTGCCCTCATCTCAGCAGGATGCGATTCATCATCTGGGGCCCTCAGAAACCCAACGTCAAACGCCTCCAAATGCGTCATCAGTGAGGCTCTTCATGCCTCATTGTCCTGAACCCTTAGCAGCGCTGTCGACGTGCCAGTCACCAGCACCTTGGACAATTCAAGCACAGATTTGGGGCTCCGATTACAAAGCTGCTGTGCACTCAAATCGTGGTGCGTCAGGGAAAACCGGGGTCAGGCCAAACCAGAGAACAAACAACCGCCGCCTACTCGGCCGCCGCGGCGCCGCTGCCGAGGATGACCTCCTCCATGCCCGGCTTGATCCAGACAATGCGGCCGCCCTCCTCGTACACGGGGTAGCGCGGCTTCTTGGTGGAGGCCGCCAGCTTGTCCGCGTTCTTCATGGCGCGCGTGTTGGCGGCCTGGGGGCGAGGGCAGCAGCGGGGGCAAGAAAGCAAGGTGGTCGGGCGCAGCCGCAGAGGGGAGTGCACGCAAGCACGCCAGCAGCGGCGAGACACGGGCCGCGCGCTCGAGGCCGCTCGGGAGCCAGAGGATTGCGGGGGTGCGCCCGCAGCGCCCAGCGAGGGCGGCGCCGCCGCCTCTTTCAGCCGGCGGGGGCGTCGGGTGCTTTTTGAGCCCCGGCCGCGGCGGCCACCCACCACAGGGACCTTGCCCTTGTTCTGCTCGAGGTAAGCGAGCCGCTCGGGGCGGGCGTCCTCAAAGGGCAGCTTCCACAGGTCGATGCCCGCCTCCTTGGCCAGCGTGTCGAGGCCGTTCTGGAGGGCGCGGGCGCGTGTATGTGTAGGTGTATGTGTATAAATGTGTGCATGTACATGTGTGTGTGTGTGTGTGTGTGTGTGTGTGCATGTTGAAACAATCTGGGTCCATCTACCGCCTCTGATTTTGGGCACCGTGCCGGCCCACCTGCGCAATGCAAGACCTTGCGCGCGGCCCGCGCGAGCCTGCGCCCCCCGAGTAACGACCCAGACGCACTGCACCGGCGCAGCCCCCTCAGGACGCGGCTGCCGGTCCCCGACTCCATCCTCCTGGCCCCAGCCCTCTATGTTCTTCTGACTCAACAGTGCCCCCCCACCTTCTCGATGGTCTTGATGGCCTTGGTGCTGATCCTGAGCTTGACCCACCGCTGCCCCTGCTCCCAGAAGATCTTCTTCAGCTGCAGGTTGGGCTCCTGCCACTTGCGGTTGTGCTTGTTGGAGAAGGTCACCACGTTGGCCTTGTTGCGCTTCTTGCCTGCATATGTGCGAGAAGGGCGCAGGGGCGTTGGGACGCGGACGGCACGTGGCCGGCACATTTTTGCGCTGGGGCCTGTGACCCTGTGAGCTGGAGCCGACAGTCGCGCCGCGCTGGTACTGGCTGCAGAAACGGCGGGCTGCCGGTGCAGCAGAGGCTGCTAGTGGCTGGCTGCTGCTGCCACGGGCTGCGGCTTGTGCTGCGTCGCGCTGCTGCTGCCGCCGCCGCCGCCGGCGCTGCAGCTGTCGCCGCAGAGGGCTCGCTTATCCACCCACGAGCACCAGCCACACATGCTGCACACTGCCCCGTCAAGCTGTGCCTCAGAAGCAACACAGCCGTCGCAAGCATGCCAGCAGTTCTCGCCCAGCGAAGTGGGTCGTCATGTTGGCAGCAGACGGCTCACTGCTGCAGCTGCAGCCGCTGGCGCAGCCCATGCCGATAACCAGCGCCGCTGCTCTGATGCAGCACACATTAGGTGCTGGACCCCCCGCTCAATCATGGTCGCATGGGGAAAAATACGACGGCTCACCAGTCAGCTGGCACACGCGCTTGGCCTCCACCGTCACCACGGGACGAGCTGCCGCCTTGCCCACTGCAGCAGGCCGGAACGCAATGCGGCTGCCGCTGAATGTGCTGCCCAGCGCGCTCATTGTGGACGCCATGATCCTGAAATGTCAAAGGGCGCGAGCGTGGGCGATACGGGCGCGTTGAGGCAAAGAGTGCACCACGGCCGCATGCGAGGAGCTCCACCTCGAATGCCTTCGGCTCGTATACAAGGCCCTGAATCGAGCGCATTCAATGCAGCAAATCTCCGCGCCGCGAGTCAGGCGTCTTGCAAGCAGTCCTTGGCGACTGCTGGCTCGCGGCGAGCTGCCACATCCAGGGCAAGGGCCGCATCAGCACCACGTCAGGTGCAAAAGTGCCTCCGGATGGTGATATTGCCAATGGGCGTGGCCACACTGCACCACTGCTATGCCCAGCGATGCACACTGCTCCTGCCATGCCATGCCCACCTCTGCTTGCCGGCCACGGCTATCTAGACGTCACACACAAATAATCCAGTCTTTTCGCTGGCTGAATGCTCTGAGTTTGTATACAAACGGTGTGGCTGCCTGGCTTTCATGCGTGCACACTGCACAGTCAGTTCATGTGGGGCTTGGTGTGAGCCCTGCGCATCACTTTCTCAAACTGCGTTGTAGTTTGAGATTTGTTCTCGTTCATTCAGGGACCAGATGATCTGGTCACCGTCTCCGAGTCCAGTCCAGCCACAGCAGGATGGAGGAACAACCACTGGCGGGTGTGTAGAATCGGCACGAATTCTTGAAGCTCCTGTATAAGCCTCCAAGGGCCGAGCCGCCGCGTGACCCTCGCTCCATTGTGTCGCTGTACCCACCGCCTCCGCCGCCATGATCTGTTCGGCCCGCTCTCACAGGTCCCGGCCCCGGAAGCAAGAGGCAGCAAGTACAGCATCAAGATGAAGGCGATGCGTCGGATTTCAAGAGGTTCTGCAGGGCGTGGGCATGGAAGCGGGAGCACCGCCCCGACAAGGAGCGATTCCACAGGCCATACAGCCACACCATAGCACTGCCCACGGCACAGCAGCAGCAGCAGCAGCAGCAGCAGCAGCAGCAGCAGCAGCAGCAGGTGCAGGTGACTTGCACTCTCGTAATCAAGCAGTGCAAGTTTGGCCCCGAAGGCTTCGCGTCCACGTGGGTGTCTCTGTTTGTGGCCCCACCGCGTGCTTGACCAGACCTTGCATGTCTCTCAACCGGTGTACAAGGGGGAAGCATCCTCCCGCAACAAACGAGGCAGCAGAACAGAGCGCCGTGCCGCACCGTCCTCCCCTTTGCATCGCCACTGCTCACGACAACCCTTCGCCATCACTCTTGCGTGCACCCGCCATCTCCCACCTGGCGTCACCCCTGCCCACACCCCGCCCCACCTCCCAGTGTTTGGGACTCGGCCATCGTCCTTAGCAAGTGGGCGGAGCGGTGGGCGCGGCTGGTGGACGGGCGGCGCTGCCTTGACCTGAGCGCAGGCTGCGGCCTCGTAGGTGGGCTGGGGGGCTGCGGCGCCGCCACGGCCGCGGGCATCGGCCTGCATGGTTGGAGCCGTCGCGCTCGAATGGATGCTCGCGCGCTTGGCCGGCTCGCCGCATCGCTGGCAATCATAACCTGCGGAAGATGGACCAAGCGGGGGCAGCGTCAGCGGCAGGCTCGCACCACCGGCGATCCGTCTCAAATGGTGTGATCCAAATGGCCCTGTGGGCCACCTGTAAATTGTGTTAACTCGAGCCCCCGCGCCCCGCCGCCCGCACAGCTCCAGCCTGCCGACGGCACTGCAACCCTATCTGCGCCAAGCCCGCCCCCTTACTCGTTGCCACGCCCTTTGACTTTGCTCGGCCTCGAAATTCGTGTGTTTGTGTGTGCGCACATGCGCAGCCGTCGTCCTGGCGAAGCTGGGGGCGCATGTGGTGGCTACAGACCTGGCGCCCAACCTGCGGCTGCTGAGAGACAACTGCGAGGCCAACGGTGGGCCGGGGGCGGTTCGATTGGTCCTTCTGAATTGGCACTGCCCAGTGCACGGGGCGCGCCGCGGGAGCGAGCCAAAGGGCCCATGCAAGCCACAATGTAAAGCACAGAACTCCTGTTCCATGTGCTGCCTCTGCACCCAAGGCGTGTGGCCAGCTCAGCCTGTAGGTGAACTTCCACAATGCGGAACTTCCACAATGTGGAAGCTGACACTGTGGGTACAACCGACCATGGAAGGACCTTGCCAACCCTCCATTACCCTTGACCGCCCCGCACCCACCCCCTGTTGCCCCTGCATACGCGTCGCATCAACAGCGCCAGGCGCCGTGACGGTGCTGGAGCACCGTTGGGGGGAGGACGTGGCTGCCCTAGGGCCGCCCTTTGACTTTGTTTTTGGGTGCGATCTCATGTACTTGGAGGATGCCATTCCCGACCTGGTCTCGACCTTGAAGGCAGTCGCAGCTTCGTGGCAGCTTCCGCCCGCGCGCGGTGCAGCCGGCGGCGCCGCAGGGGCTGGCAGCCCGGGCGTTGATAGAGATGGGCGCGCGGGCAACGGCGCTGCCGGCGGTGCGCTTGCGGGAGAGGCGGCCAGCTGCAGCCGGAGTGGCAGGGGCACGCAGATTATGATCGCCCACGGGCGGAATCGGGGTGCAGAGGCAGAGTTCCTTCGGCGCTGCCGAGGAGTGTTCGACGTTGCGCGCGTGCCAGGCTCAGAGCTGGACCCCCTGTATCAGTGCAGTGACGTGGACGTGCTGAGGCTTACGCTGGCGGGCGGGGGCGCTGAATGAGGGCTGCGGGGGATGGGGGCTGATGGCCGCAGTGGCGGACACTGGCTGAGCGTGTGTGCGTGCGTGCGTGTGTGTGTGTGTGTGTG
>NW_014013271.1:0-29329 GCF_000611645.1 Monoraphidium neglectum | reverse complement strand
CCCGCGCGAGCAGCGCGTGCGAGCTTGGCTCATGCACAGCGGCGGCCCTCGCTCGTTGCGCCCTGCCAGCTTGCTCAGAAGCGGCAGCAACGTCGCCCTCAAAACGGCTGCTCTGTGCCCGCGCTCCTCCGCGCCCGCTCCAACACACACACACACACACACACACACACGCGCGCGCACACAGACACACACACACACACACACACACACACACACAGGGTCTGCCCTACCAGGCCATAGACCCTGAGGAGTTTGAAGAGCTTAAGGACCAGCTGGCGCAGGTGGGAGCAGCAGCCACCAGGCCTGCTGGCACAGGGCTACGGGGCCGCCCGCGCGCCCCACACTGCACGAGGCCCGTGCACCTGCGGCGCAACGTGGAGGTTGTGTGGCACCTCCCGGCGCTCGCGAGAGCTGAGCACGCATGCTCACAGCGCAAACTGCGTCGACGACCAAGGCACCCCGCCGGGGTGCCTTGGTACTGCAACGCGAGTTGCCGTAGCTTCCCCCATCCCACTGCCTTCATCGTCGCCACCTACCCGTCTCCTGTTATCAAGGTGGCGGCGAGCATGGGCGACATGACGGCGCGCGACGCCATCACCCAGGGCGAGCGCACCCTCTTCTTCAAGGTGCGGCCAGCCAGGAGGCGTATGGGGAGCAAGCAAAGGGGCTGCTCGTCTGCCGGCTCTCGTGGGGCGTGGGGGGCGTCTCGAGCACGAGGATACTGATTTGCGCGGGCTGCTTGCACCCCCCTTGCCTGATTTCGTGGAGTCAGACCCCCCTGGTGCAGCATGCAGCAGCCGCGCGGCGCTCTTGCCGTTGAGCGCCGTCCCTGCAAATCAACCCACGTTCAAAACGCGCACGCCACTCAACTCAACCCCGGGCCAGGTGCCCTTCATGGCGGTGCCAGACCTGGTCGCGTCCCGCAGGGTGCTGCTGCGCGGCGGGGTGGCCTATGTGGCGCAGGAGCAGGTGGGGGGGCACTCGAACCCTAATGTTGCTGGCATGCTCGGCTGGCGCGAGCTGGGCTCAGTCGGGACGGGGCGGGCCCATTGCTGGGCGGCGGCTGCTGCGGATGATCCCCGTCGGCGCCCGTGCTTCAGCCAACTTCGCGGCGGTGGCCGCAAGCCGCGCAAGACTGGGACCAACGCGCTGCTGCTGGCTGTTGCTTTGTTGTCAGCCACGCAACGTGCGGCGGCAGCAGCGCCAAATGGGCCAATCTTTGCCAATTTGCTGCGCCCCCATTGCGCCCCCTACAATGACCCAACCCCCACCGTCCCACACGTGCCCCCGCCCGCGCCCTCTCAAAGGTCTACTCATTGGTGCTGGGCGCCTTCCGGGCGCACCTCAGTGCGGCGCTCGCTGAGCTGGCGCAGCGCTGGGGCGTGTTTGCGGCGACAGAGGCCGGGCGCCTGGCGCCGCTGGTCGAGGCGATGCCGACAAGGTCGGGCGTGTCACCGGCGCATGTCACCTGAGGCCCGTGCTTTGCACACTTTGTGCGCCTGCAGGCTGCATGTACACTGGGGCCCGCTTCCACGGCGCTCGCGCCTCTCTCACAGTCTTGGCAGGCAGTGTGTCGCCCCCACGTCACCTTGCGCCGCACCTGATGCTTCCCACAATTCTAGTTCGTTTCAAGCGCCCCACAAGACAACCCTGCTAAACTCAATCCCCGTCCGCCCGCGCCCCGCAGGAGCCTCAGCAGCAGCGAGGGGAAGAAGCTTCCCGGCGGCGGCGAGATCACCGCCGCCCAGGTCCACCAGATCGCGGCGGAGCGCCACCTGCCGCCCTGCATGTCCCTCATGTACGAGCGGCTGGCCTCTGAGCACCACCTGAAGCACTACGGCCTGCAGCAGATGAGCCTGTTCCTGAAGCACATCGGGCTGCCATTGGAGCAGGCGGTGCTGTTCTGGCGGTCAATGTTCTCGCCAAGGTGGGGCCGGGAATTCTCACCCTGTACTTGCGTTGGGTTTGGGGGGCTGTTGCTGTGTTGTGTCTGACCTGTGGTGGGGGTCCTCACCGTCGCGGTCGTGCCTGGGGTAAAGTCGGGTGGGGCTGGTGAGCACGGGGCCTCGGGTGTGGGCTGTGGCGTCTTGGGTTGCAGGGTTCCTGGGTGCAAGGGCGAGGGTGCTGGAGGTCAAGAGGTGCGCTTCAGGTGGCAGGCTGCGAGCGTGGGGGGATCGAGAGGAGGGAGACGGTGTGGTGCGTGGGGCCCACCCACACCGGCTCAGGGAGCCCCTGCTCGATGGCGGCGGGCCGTCCCAGGCGCTCTCCGCTCTCGCGCCAGATCATCCGCGCCTGGGGTCGCGGGGCCGAGTCCCGCCGCGCGCCGCCTCGCCCCGCCCCTCTGTCTGCCAGTTGCCTGACGAGCTGGCGTCCCTCCTTGCGCGCTGCACGTGCGTTGCCGTGTGCAGGACCCCCGCCGACAAGTTCAATCGGGAGTACGCGTACAACATCAGATACAACTACGCACAGGTGCGGGCGTGTGCGGGGCATGTGGGAAACTGTGATGGTTATGCATGCATGTGAAGTGGGGCAAAGTAGGGTCCAGGAGGCGCCCGACGGGCTGGAGCAGGGTAAAGGGGCCAGCTGCGCGGTGAGACAGCATGTCAGTGGGGGCGCAGCACGGGCGGCATATTTGCAGGCAGGGGTTGGATTGCAACAGTGGTCTTCCGCGTCCCAGGAACCGCAACCAGGGGCGGGTGCATCGAACGGTAGGGGACGCCGGCCATCCGCCGCCGGCTCCGTGGTGTCTATTGAACGTGTTGGGCGCTCACAAACATGCGCGAGCGCAGGAGGGCAAGCGCGCGGACTGGGGTGAGTGGAGCTGCGTGCGCATCATCCAGCGCGAGGTCGGGCCCTGCTCCAACGCGGGCGAGTGCAACGGCGGCTGCCCCTTCAAGCTGCTGGACGAGCCCAAGCTGCGGCTGCTGCTGGGGAAGCTCGGCTGCAGCGACAGGTGCGGGGGCCGCGCCGGGCCGGGCCTGGCGGTGGTGTGCGGTGGAAAGGCGGTCAGGGGTCAGGGGTTTGCTTTGGCGGGGCGGGGCTGCTGTTTGGGCGGTCCTGGGGTTGAGGGGCAGGCGACAGGGCGCGCGCGCTTTGCTAGGGTCCTGCCAGGGGCGCGGTCAGCAGCTGAGAGCATGCAGCGCCGACCCTGGATTATTCGTTGGAGGCAAGCTGGCGATTTGCACGACCCAAATTGTTTCGCACCGAGCTTCACGCCGCCATCACGCTCGCTGACTTTGGCCGCCGTCCTTCCCTGCCCCCGGCCAGGCTCGCGGCCGACGCGGCGACCAAGGCGCGCGGCAAGCACTACCAGCTGGCCTGCGCCCTGGCCTTCGAGGGAATTAGTGGGGTGCCGCACGACACGGGCATAAACCGCCCCTCGGATTACTACGTGGCCAGCGTGGAGGCCGCCGCCCCCAAGGCGGCGGCGGGGGCCCCCGCCCCTGCGGCGGGGCAGCAGCAGCGGCAGGCGGGCGACGGCGGCGGGGCGACGCCGGCGGGCAGGGGCGCGGGCGCGTTTGGGACGCCTGTGGGGCCGACACCGGGAACGGCAGCTGGCGGCGGCGCGGGGTTCGGCACGCCGTTGGCAGCCCCAAGGTTCTAGAGCTCTCAGCCTGAGATTGCTGGTCTGAAGGGCAATTGCCTGATTGTGCTGTCGCTGAGCACTCCCACCATCCCCTTTGGGCCACAGCTTGTAAACAACTTTGGGATCAGTGGGCTGGCGTGCTGGCAGTCAACACGGAGGGCTCTGTAGCAATACACAGGAGTTGGCGACACATCAAGCACGCGTGTGGGCGGTCACACAATACAATCTACTAGAGCGCCATTTGAGGATGTACTGCCCCTTAGTAGCTGATGTCTAGAAGCAGATAATTACAAGACCACATGTGTTCAACCCTCTCCACGTGCTGTAACCCCTGCGAGGCAGTCACAACCTCATCAACGTTATTGCTGCGATTGCAGTGCCAGCCCAGCCCAGATGTTTGAGCTCCAAAGCTGCGCAAGGTCTTAAAGCGACACCAACTCACCTCAACCAAACATGAAATACGATGAGTAATGAGCAGGTGCGCACGTGGTCACGCAATGCGGCGCAGACCACCAGCCAAAAATACAAGCAGGTGCAAGAGGCGCGTGCCGCGGCGATGTACAGCTGCCAACATCAGCGATGTGCAGGCTGCCTGGGCGAGTGCAGCCTGCTGAGCGCGCCCCTCGCTGTTAAGCTATGGCGCATGAAAGCCTGGCACGCAGATACAAGTGTGACAGCTCAGCTTGCGGCTCACAACACTGATTGCCACCACAACGCGCGGGCTGTACATGATACGACAGCCGCAAACGACACCAACATGCACGTCGAGTTGGGGTTGATTCACCCTAAGCCCTGAACCCTGAACCCTGGATTTGGAGCCCTAAACCCTAAAGTGTAAACAGCAGCCACGGTGTCACACCGTCAGGACCACCTTGCCGCGCGTGTGCCCGGTCGCAACCTGTGCATGTCGAGGGGTTGGGGAGACGTCACACAGCTGTGGCTGTCAACACTTAGGCATGAGTCGTCAAGTTGGCCGCTGTGTTTGGCCGTACAGCAAACAGGACACTGACCATGCACCTGCTCCCTGAGGAGCCCGGTCGCATCGCCATGCAGCAGATGTGCCCATCGCACCTGGTCGTGCGCCTCGGCAACCTCCGCCAGTGGCAGGCTGAGGGCCACTTCCAGCTTCACCTTACCAGCAGCAATCAGGTTGGCAATCTGCGGTTTGTGCCATGTGGATTGAGGTTTGGACAGAGGTACGCAAGCATGCCTTGGCCTTGAACTACGGGCTATCATCACTTCCACTGGCCCCGTGGGCAAGGCAGCAGAGCACCTTGCAAGCTTCGTGTCGTCCCTGTCAGCAACACAAGCACCGGGGCCCTGGATCGACAACGCGGTGCGTGCAGAAATGACGTCAGCCCTGGTGAGACCAGACCCACAAACGCGCACCTCCTGCAGCTGTGCACCGTTTGGCTGCACCAGAGTATTGCCAACGGCCGGCCCCTTGCTGGCCTTGTGCGCCGCCTTAGCCGCATCGAGTGCGACGTTGTCAGTGCCGCCGTTTAGGATGTGGGAGTAGTGGCCGGTGGGCTTGGTGACAGAGAGCAACTTTTGCAGCAGCTCGCCTGCATGGTTGGTGGCAGGGCAGGAGTGGAGTGGGGTTGTGGGAGCGGAAGCCAACGGTCCTGGTGGGCGGTGAGAGTGTCAAATCAGGGAAACGGCGCGGCTGACATGAGAGAGTGGTGCGAGGGAGTTGCAGATTGGTTCTGCTGATGGGCTGTGATGCAAGCACGTTAGTGGGGGCAATCAGCGGCGTGTGCGCATAGTGATGTTCCCAGGCAATGGGGGCAATTTGTTCCAATGAGAGCGAGAAGTGGGAATCAGCCCCAGTGCAGTGCCGTGAGGCCACTCACTGCGTGTGCCCATGGTGTCGATGGCGATGTCAAACTGCTTGTCAGGAGCGCTGTATAGATCAGCAATATCCTGGGTGGTGTAGTCGACCACCTGGCGCAGCAGCAGTAGGGTGTGGTTGGTTACACAGTGGCCGGCAGATGGTGGCGACGCGAAGAGCATGGCAACGCAGCCTGCCATACGCATGTGAGCACTTTCGAAGATGCACAACATTCTGACGCTAGCCTCATCCACCAGTCGCAGTGTCGCGTGACCCATGGGCCCAAGCGATGTGCTGCAATCCATCCGACATCGTGAACACCTGTCCGGCTTGCCCTGCCCACCTCATCTGCGCCCAGGCTCTTGACAAAGTCGATGTTGTTGGGGCCGGCGATACCCACCACAAACAGCCCCAGAACCTTAGCCAGCTGCAAGGGAGTCAAATCGAAGGTCCATTTCAGATCATAAGTGTGTGTCAAAAGCCTGGAGTTTCTGGCTGATGCGGCTGAGGGAGTCATCACGCTTGGTGGGTGCTTGCAGCGGCCTTGGAAGCGCGGGTTGATTGGTACGTAGCCGCCGGCAAAATCGGCCCCAAAGGCCCCAGGCAGAGGTCTCCCACAGGGTGAGCTGCTTTTCAACCGATTTGTGGCGACTTGCACACATCGCATCCCCGCCACGCCAGCCAAGCTCGACCGCCTGATGCGCAACCCACCTGCACCGTGATGTGCCCCACGCCGCCGGCAGCCGCCGTCACCAGCACACGCTGCCCCGCCTTGGGGTTGGCCTGCTGTAGAGCCTGCCAGCCAGTCAGCGCAACGAGCGGGACGCCCGCCGCCTTCTCCAGTGGCAGGTTGTCGGGCACCTTCGCCAGCCAGTCGGCCTCTGCTACAACGTATTCAGCATATGTGCCTGCAACAAAAGGGGGTGTGAGTGAATAGATTTGCGCGTTTGCGTTTTCAAAGACGGAGCAGGGCGTGCGTGTGCTTGTGTGTGTGTCTGGGTGCTCAAGCCTGCAAGCGTGCGTGACCCCCTGAATTGTTTTCGCCAACAACCCCCGCCTCAAGCCACCCACCCGCAGGGGTGGCGTTGAAGTACCCAGGGTGGAGTGCAAACACCTTGTCACCTGGCTTGAACTGCAGCGTGTGTGGATTGCGTGTGCAGCAAGTGTTGCTTGCTACTGCTTGTGAGGAACGCATTGCAGAGGTGGGGGTGGCCGAGTACTGCACACCGGAAAATGACCAGGGGCGGCGCGTGGCAGGGGAGCAGGGAAGGGTGGCCGGCCGTGATAAACAAAGTCAGCTCAGTGCCCTAAGTGGATGTGCAAGCGTGTGGGACAGCATGTGGGACAGCGCACACGCCATGCCCCGTGCCCACCTTGCCGCCCTCGTCGCCCTCCTCCACAACTCCCGCCACGTCGCCGCCCAGGATCTGCGTTTGTGCGAGAGGGCGAGGAAGGACGGGCAAGCTCGACGAATATACCAACCATCCGGCGGCTGCAGGGGTACAGCCAGAGCAGGCAGAAAGCAAGCGGGAGGGGGGGGATGGAGCGGGGGCTGCTGGTGCAGTTTGGGCCGGGACAAGGCAAGCTGGGGGAGAGGGGAGCACAGGGAGGGGGGGGGAGGCACAGCAGTGTGTTGTTGCCGCCCGCGGTTGCACGCCCGCACCTTGGGAAAGGACTCTGGCTTGTAGTGACCACTGCGCACCATCAGGTCGACTGGGTTCTGTTGCAGGTGGCGATTTGAAAAAGCGGATGCAGCTGATACGTTTTGGCATGCAACTTTCCGTTATTGGGCGTGACCGCGCTGCAGTGGGTTTCCGCGGTTGGGCGCCATCATGCGGGCGGGAGCTAGGCGTCGAACCTCAGCATGATGGCGACCTCGAGTCTCAGGACTGTGCAGCCAAGCCATTCGTAGGGAGACCATTCAAAATTTAGTGGCTGCCATGCCGCAGGCCACACAATGGGCATTAAACCCGCGGCCGAAGCAAACGAGCAGCGCCAGTTTGTCGGAGGATCAGGGGGTCGTCGCAGTACACCCCGCCACTCACCACGCCGATGCTGCGCGTCTTGATGAGCACGTCGGCTGCATCCTTCGTTGGCAAGTCAAATTCTTCCAACTTCAAAACTTCGGTGCCTCCCACCTCATGTATGCGGACGGCCTGGGGCATGCTGTCGAGTGAGATTGTGCGCTCGAGAGGGTGCTATCGCGGCTTTCGCTTGGCTTCTAGATCCTCGCTCCTAATTACACCGTTTATATACATGAACAGAGCCGGAACAGCCATGATCACCAGTGCCCGCGCGATGACGCACGCGTGCATCATCAAGATTTCACACAGTCTGAAGAGCTCTGGCAGGGCGGGCGTCCCTGCCCTCCGCATCCCATTTCAGGTGGAGGTGCAGCCCAGGGGCGTAAGATGAAGCCCCTATGATAATATATTGTGTTTTGGTAGGAGCAACCCTTTGCTGCCAAACCTGACTGTCTAAGGCAAGACAACACAGTCTCAGCATTTCATACCACTGCTATTCCGCCACAGTTTCCGAGCAAGTTAGCACACAAACGCTGAATGCACACACACACATCGTGTTTTGAGGGGAACTGCCTGCACAGCAGCGAATGGTGCAGCAGCTGGTGGTGCGGCAGAGGAGTCAAACACCAGCTGACATAACCGCACCACTTGCAAACACACACATATCCGTACATGTACGGATGCACCACAGGTCAAACTGCATCCTGAAATTCTGAATCCAGTGCGGCAGCGTTCATGTGACAATGATAGGAGGGGTCGCTGGATCCCACAATTGCAATGCATTTGTTGTGTGCACATGATCAGCGGGCAGCTGAAGTTCGACAACGTGCACCGCAAATTTCTGGCTTACATCATGCCTTTTGTGATACTGCCGCCAAAACGAGCGGTTTCAATACTAACATCAGGAAGGCGGAAGGGGGGGGGGGGGCGCCGCCGGGCACGGCAGCCGGCGGCAGCATGGGGGCTGGCACGTTGTTAGGAGCCCAAGGCAGGGCTCCCCAATGGAAAATCGCTGGTCTGAAAGGTGCACGCCTCTTGATGTGATAGCTGTGCTTTCCCTAGCCCATCTACTTGGCCGGCAGCGCAGCTTCCAAAAATCTTGGAATACTTGGCTGGCGTTTTTGCAGCCATGAGTCATGGTATTGGTTGAGCAATAAAAACAGATCTGGAGTGATAGACATGGATTGGCAAAATAGCAGATAGACGCCTTCATGTTTGCGGCCACACCAGCCGGCAGACCAAACTTATAGAGCACTCAAGTATGTGCCGCCCCCTGCGGCTGACATTTGAAGCAGAAAATGGCAGTGGCCCTGGTGTCCCACCCTCCTGACATGCTGTTACTCCTGTTGTTTCAACCTTACAAACACGTGTGCTGCAATCACAGTGCCAGTCCAGCTAAGATGGGAGGCCATCCGAGCTTCGCAACGTCTTGCAGCCGCCACCAACACACCACAACGAAACATGCAACTATCGCCCAAACAAATAATGAGATGTGCGCATGTGGTCATGCGATGCGGTGCAGACCACCATCCGAAAATGCAAGCAGTGCGTGAGGCACATGTCTCGGCGCCGCCCGGCTCCCAACGCCAGCAATGTGCAGGCTGTCTGGACAATTGTAGCAAGGACCTTGCTGGTCAAACAACAGCATGCACCGTCACACCGTCATGCACCATCACACAGTCAGGACCACCTTGCCGCGCGTGTGCCCCGTCGCAACCTGCGGGGTCAATGGCGTGTCAAGAGGTTTGGGAGGCGTCAAACAGCTGTCTACAGTCGTATGCATAAGCACCGTGGTCGCGCATTTGGCAAGCCACGCGCTAATCATGCGCCGAGTGCACACAGCAGCTCAGCTGCGACGCAACGCGGCACGTGTGCGCACCCAGGCTCCCAGCCTGCTTGCCAGCAACATGGCGACGCTGTCCCACCTCTCATCTCTCTCCACCTCTCTCCCCCATCCCACCTGGTCGTGCGCCTTGGCAGCCTCCTCCAGGGGCAGGCTGAGGGCCACCTCCAGCTTCACCTTGCCGGCAGCAATCAGGTCAGCAATCTGCGGGTTGTGCAGAAAGGTTGCGGGTTGCACAGCAACACGCATGCACGTGTCAGCACAACTTGGCGAGGGACGCGTTGTTGCCTGTAGCCCCGTTCGCCAAACAGCAGAGCACCTTGATGACACTGTGTCCCTTTCAAAAGCGCCCACGCCGCGACCCTGGATCGTCAAAGTGGAGTGCGGCCCGACGACCAAACCCACACATGCTCACCTCCTGCAGCTGCGCGCCGTTTGGCTTGACCAGCGTGGTGCTCACGGCCGGCCCCTTGCCGGCCGCATGCGCCTCCTTGGCTGCACCAAGTGCGTCATTGTCAGTGCCGGCGTTGAGGATGTGAGAGTAGTGGCCGGTGGGCTTGGTGACGGACAGCAGCTTCTGCAGCAGCTCGCCTGCGTGGTTGGTGGCCGGGCAGCGGTGAGTGTCGGTGTTGGCTTCTCGGAAGCCCGTCGGCTTGCAAGGGTGCCAGTGGGTGCAGTGTGGGTAATCAGCAACGGGCATTGTGCAATGGACAGCAGAGCGTGGTGCAATGGTGCAAGGGCACATGAACTTGGGGCTTGTGATGCGGGGAGATGCTGATTTTTGTTGAGGAAATCAACGGGGTAAGCGCAGTGTAAATTTCTAAGGAAATGGGCACACTCCCTCCCATCAGAAGGAGAGGGTCGGAATCAGCCGCAGTGCAGTGCCGTGAGACCACTCACTGCGCGTGCCCACGGTGTCGATGGCAATGTCAAACTGCTTGTCAGGAGCGCTGTATAGCTCAGCAACATCCTGGGTGGTGTAGTCAACCACCTGGGGCAAGTAGAGATACAGTTGGTTATACGATGATAAGCAAGCAACGGTGGCGCCAGGCGCGTGGCGATGCAGCATACAGGCATGCGATCTCCCTGTCAGTTGCAAAAGTGCACGGCGTTTCCACCCAAAAGTTGCAGAGTCGTCCTACCAACAATCGAGGTGCTGCAAACCATACGGCAGCTGCCATACGGCAGCTGCCAACCGCGGATGTGCCAGCGTGCACATCCGTCTGCCGTACCCCGCCCACCTCGTCCGCGCCGAGGCTCTTCACATACTCGATGTTCTTGGGGCCAGCGAGGCCCACCACAAACAGGCCCAGGGCCTTGGCGACCTGCAAGCGCGGCAGGATTCAAGGTCGTTTTGGCTTAGAAAAGCGGCCACCAGAGGAGGTGTCAAACAGTGGCGGAGGCCATAGGCTTTCGCCGGGGGACAAGAGGAACTGGCAGGTGCGGTGAAGGGAGCCGCCCCGTGTTGTGTGCGAGCGCAGCGAGCGCGCCTTGGCTAAGCAGGATGCTTTGTGGCGATCGGCGAGTCGGGCTGTCAAGGTCCTGGGCAGAGGTGTCCCACGTACAGGGCGCGCTGGTTTCACCTCAACGACGACCACCTGTCACATCCCCACCAGGCCGGTCAAGCTCGGCCACGCGCCCTGCAGCCCACCTGCACAGTAATGTGCCCCACGCCGCCGGCCGCCGCCGTCACCAGCACGCGCTGCCCTGCCTTGGGGCTGGCCTCCTGCAGCGCCTGCCAGCCGGTCAGCGCAACGAGCGGGACGCCCGCCGCCTCCTCAAGGGGCAGGTTGTCAGGCACCTTGGCCAGCCAGGCGGGGTCAGCCACCACATACTCAGCATATGTGCCTGCAGGCAAAGGGTGTGTGAGTGTATGTGCAAGCGAACTTGCATGGGCCTGCCATGCGTGTGAGTTGAGTGTATTTGTGCGCTCGAGCGCCAGCCTGCACCGACCGCTCCACCCCCCCGCCTCATGCCACCAGCATACCTGCAGGGCTGGCGTTCCAGAACCCAGGAGTCAGCGCGAACACCTTGTCACCCGGCTTGAACTGCGGCGAGGCATGTGTGCGTGCAGCGGATGATGTGTGCTGTAGCTTGTGAGAAACGCTTTGCAGAGTGGGGCACGGGCAAGCACACAGGCAGATGACCGCGCGCCCTGAATGGCGGCGGAGCAGGGAAGGGTGGCTGGAGCTGATGGAAGCGTCGCGCCCTAGGTGGATGCGTTTGCTGGATGTGCAGACATGTGCAACGACCCGCGCCCACCTTGCCACCCTCGTCGCCCTCCTCCACAACTCCCGCCACATCGCCCCCCAGGATCTGCAATTGTGCGATCGGGTGAGAGGGGACGGGCGTGCTCAACACCTTCCCAGCCAAATGCTGGCTTCTTCCCGGGGGTGGCCACGGCAGGGCAAAGCCAGAAGGTCTGGTGTGGATGGGCTGTAATCAGGTCGGGCTGAAACAAGGCACAGCAGGGCACACAGAGTGAGGGGGATGAGGCCCGGCGGCGCGTTGCAGCAGCTCGCGGGCTGCAGCGCTCGCGGGCCGCGCGCCTTGGGGAAGGTCTCGGGCTTGTAGTAACCGCTGCGGACGATCAGATCGACTGGGTTCTGTTGCATGTGGCATGTTAAAAAGGAGGTGTGCATAGGGCATGTTGAAAAGGAGGTGTGGTGGGTAAGTGTTGGCATGCAGCGCCCTATCGTTGGGCTTGACGGCGCTGCAATTGGTGTCCGAGGTTGGGCGCCATCATGCGTGAGGGAGCTGGGCCTAGCGCATCAGCATGATGTCAAGCTCGGGTCTCAGAACAGCGAAGCCATGCCGTCTGTGACAAAACCATGCAACCCTGTTTTTGTGGCGACCATGCCGCATGCCACTCGATGGCATTACACCCCCTGCCGATGGAAAGATGCGGCAGCAGTGTTCCGGATGGTTGGGGCGTCGCAGCACGCCCACTCACCACGCCAATGCTGCGCGTCTTGATGAGCACCTCGGCCGCACCCTTCGTTGGCAAGTCGACCTCTTCCAGCTTCAGAACCTCAGTGCCACCGACCTCATGTATGCGCACGGCCTTGGGCATGGTGAACAGCGAGATCACAAGGGCGACGAGTAGGCCACTTGTGGCCGGGTGGTGGCTTAGGTGTTGTAGTGGAATCAGTGACTGGAATGCATTCGCATACTTTTTACGCTCGCCGGACAAGCAGTTTCAGCGTCAGACTGTGCAACTGCTTTGTCACATGCCTGATGCGCTGGAGGCGCAGTTGAGCAGTGGCCTCATGCGTGCGCAGCCATTCAGTGCACTGAGATAGTCGGGCGCTGCTTGCTAGATATGATCACGGCGTGCATAGCAATCATCTTCTGCTCACAATGTACACACGCATTAGCCCCCAAGCCCACCAACGCGCAGGCTGGTGCTGTAGAAGCTGCTGCGGAAGTTGTTGCATGTCAATCGTTGCACAAGCAACGTCTCCACATCCTCACTGCCGGCACTACAGAGAAAGTTCCTGCAGCTTTCGAAGCTGGGGCTGACCTCCTCGCTGGAGAACTCGAGTTTTTAATTCCCGTAGCACCGCGTCGGCCTGCCTTGACCAAATGTGTCGTTCAGGCTTCCTTGCAGCACGCGGGGAGACTGTCAGTGTTGCATGCACCGTGGACAGCAGCCCTGCAGGCAGCACAAACAATCAGGGCATTATATTCCAAAACAGCAGGCATCAAATTAGCCTGCCACCATAGTGCTTGCATACACAGAGCTGTTTCAACAGCAGGTTGCGGGCCCATTCCACGAGCACAACCTGGCAAACGATGTGCGAGGGGCAAATTGAAAAGCGACCGAGACATCCTGCGCGCCAGAGCGATATTAACTATTGCGCACTCTGCTGGCAGCTGCACACTGCATAAGTTGGGTAACCCCGCTAATACTGCAATGGTCTTTACATATGTACATACTTTTGACACAGCAATTGTGCAACAATTGGTCAGCAGACTGGCGGTGACCCCCTCCTGGACAGCGAGTGCAATGCGCTGTGTGCCATTGACATGCATGCGTAATCCAACAACGCTTGTGTCCAGGTTTATGTGACTGCAACAGTCCTTATTGCACGAGCATACATCTTCAGCTGTTTGTGCGTGACAGCTGTCACCCCAGAACGTTCCGTGCTTTTGTTTGACATCCCTGGGTGCTGACAATGGTCCAGTCAAAACTCAGAAGTGTGCCGGCACAGTGATGCCCATTGTAGGAAGCATAGTGGGACGTACGGCGGCACTGCTCAGACCGTCAGGACCACCTTGCCGCGCGTGTGCCCAGTGGCCACCTGCCATTGAATGGGGCGCGAGATATGCGTTAGAGCGATGGGCACTGCACACGGGTGGTACAACACAAGCCAGCCATTGTTGTCCACGGATTGAGTGAGCGCATAAGGGTTGAAGCAGCATGCACATTGTTAATCACGCACCAAAGCCACGCAGCGGCACAGCCAAGCCAGCAACGCCATGCAACAGCTGTGGCCGTGTGGACGGCGTCGCCCATCCCACCTGATCGTGTGCCTTGGCGGCGTCCTCCAGGGGCAGGCTGAGTGCCACCTCCAGCTTCACCTTGCCAGCGGCAACCAGGTCAGCAATCTGTGGTGTCGATTGCATGTTTGAGGGCGCTGTGTCAAATGGTGGTGGCACCGCACAAGCACGCCGGCAGTGGTGAGGTTAGGGTCGAACCGCCTTTGAAAAAACGAAAAAGGGGCAAATGGGCAATTATTGCAGTGATGTTTGCTTTGCTGGCCCTGCGCGCAGAGCGGGGTTGCTGTCATGTACAATGGGTGCTGGTGTGTAGCTTGCGCCGCTTGCAGGCTGCGGCAAGGCAGCTCGTTTGAGTGCAGCCATGACTATGCGGCCAATCGCTGGCGGGCACGCCCGCACAGCCAGGCGCGTGGCGGCCATGGGAAGGGCTTCTAAACACGAAGTGCGATGTGAGGCCGATCCTCTTAGCCCCCGTGGCGGCGCTTTATGCCCACCTCCTGCAGCTGCGCGCCGTTGGGCTGCACGAGCGTGGCGGCCACGGCCGGCCCCTTGCCGGCCGCGTGCGCCGCCTTGGCGGCATCAAGGACCTCGTTGTCGGTGCCGGCATTGTGGATGTGTGAGAAGAAGCCGGTGGGCTTGGTGACGGACAGCAGCTTCTGCAGCAGCTGGCCTGCAGGTGGCGGTTGTATAGGAGGGCAACGCTGCTGTTCATGCTGCAGGGTTGGCTTCACTATCACTATCGCAGGAGACACGATTGCTACGCATGCGGCGGCAGAGCACAAAGGAAAGTGGCGGGTGAAATGTGCTCTGCACATAGGTAAAGGACTGGAGCTTTACATGGTCCACCATGTGAAGCTTCAAGTTGAAGCTTGAGATTGATTGCCAGCCCTGCCTGCCAGGCACTCCAGCACCCACCACCCAGCACCAACACCAACACCAAAACCCACTCACTGCGGGTGCCCATGCAGTCGATGGCGATGTCAAACTGCTTGTCGGGAGCGCTGTACAGGTCAGCGACGTCCTGGGTGGTGTAGTCCACCACCTACGCAGTGTCACGGGCGTCGGTTGGTACCAAAAAAATGTTGTTTGTTTAGGGAGGGTGGTGTGCTACAGTTGGCTAGAAGCCAGAGTGTAGCCTGCCTGCTTTGGGACAGGTTTGCATCCGCATGTCCAAGAGCCACATTGGGGGCACGTGCCAGGCCCCAACATGTGCATGACCCTGCGCGTCCAGAGGAGGGTCCCACTTTCACATACAAAGAATTGCTCGGAATCCCTGAAAGCCAAATGCGTGCCACCATGATCGGCTTTCAAGCCGTCCCTTTCCCCAGTTCCACTTAAATCATGGCAGGAAGCGCACCTCATCTGCGCCGAGGCTCTTGACAAAGTCGAGGTTCTTGGGGCCAGCGATGCCCACCACAAACAGCCCAAGCGCCTTGGCAACCTGGACAGGGATGCAAGGTGGGTGATTTGGGGGGTGAATTGGCATTTACATTTCTATGTCATGATACCACATGCAGGGAAATTACTGTGGTGTCACTCAGCAACTATAGCAGACTACTCAAGTGCCGCAGGGCATTTTGATTGTGGAAGGCTTGCGGGTGTGATCATGCACGCAAGCAAGAACCAAGTGCGTCAGGTCGGCTTTGATTTGCATTCAATGGGTTTGTCTTTTGGGGCCCCCAAAAAGCTGATGCCCGGGCGTCAGCTGCATTGCACGCACGCCACCAACCGACACGCACCCCACGCACCCACCTGCACCACGATGTGCCCCACGCCGCCGGATGCCGCCGTCACCAGCACGCGCTGCCCCGCCTTGGGGTTGGCCTTCTGCAGCGCCTGCCAGCCGGTCAGTGCGGCGAGGGGCAGGCCCGCCGCCTCCTCCAGGGGCAGGTTGTCGGGCACCTTGGCCAGCCAGGCGGGGTCAGCCACCACATACTCAGCATATGTGCCTGTGTAATTCAACATATGATGGAGCGTACGGTCCAACGATAAGTGATGCAGCGAACAAGATGTAGAGCGCTTGTGTGGGCATGCACAGGCGTGTGGGTGCATGCGTGCATGCGTCCGTGCGTGCGTGCGTGCGCGTGCGCGCGCGTGTGTGTGTGTGTGTGTGCGCGCGCGCGTGTGTGGGCGCGGCTGGTGCATCCCTGTCTCCATTGACTGCTGAGCTTGAGCTGAGAGCGATCACATGCAGCATCAACAAGGGGCGCCTGGACAGACAGCAGCGGCGTCACCACCAGTACTACCACTATTTGAACGTGCATAACCCACCGGCAGCTGTGGAGTTGTAGTACCCTGGGGTCAACGCAAACACCTTGTCACCCGGCTTGAACTGAAGAGAGCAGTGGGTGTTTCAAGGGGGGAGGTGAGTCATGCTGGAGGTGCCAGAGTCGTTAGCCCCAAATAGAGGGCAACAAACAAGAGCGTTG
This sequence comes from Monoraphidium neglectum, assembly GCF_000611645.1. Lineage (NCBI taxonomy): Eukaryota > Viridiplantae > Chlorophyta > Chlorophyceae > Sphaeropleales > Selenastraceae > Monoraphidium > Monoraphidium neglectum. The sequence goes on along the minus strand of NW_014013271.1, from coordinate 13,113 downwards.
ACAGAGCTATGTGTGACGATGCAGGCGGGAGGAAGCCAAGTGCTGATATCAGCAATTTAGTGATGAATCGTATCGTGCCTTTGGTGATGAATCATGCTCCAACTTGGTAATGAGTCATGTGTGCCCAAAATACCATGGCAAGGCTCGGGGAGGGAAAGGCATGAAAGCACGCACCTTGCCGGCCTCATCGCCCTCCTCCACAACTCCCGCCACATCGCCGCCCAGGATCTGCTTTTGGAGAAGGGGGGAGGGCAGGCCGCCTATTAGTTGCGGGGCTCGTATGTGGAGGGGCTCAGCGACATCTGGGCGGCGTGATGCGGGCAGCATCTGGACAGCAGGATGCGCGGCGCGGCCGCTGGCACGCATCATCTCATGTCGAGATGCGCGCCTTAGGGAAGGACGGAGGCTTGTAGTGGCCGGTGCGGACACGAATGTCCACGGGGTTCTGCGCAGGGTGGGGAGGGACGAGGATGAGCGGCCCAATGGTGATGGAAAGCAAGGCAATCAGAGCTTGCTGGGCACTTGGCAGACATGATACTTGAGAGTTGGAGCGTCAGGCAAGTTTGAGCACCATGTGTGCTGCACCAAGGCCGTGCAACAGCCGTCCATGAAGGCTGCAACATGCGCTTGTCTGGGTTGCCCAGCGCAGCGGTGTGCATGCGGTGCGCGTGGCTTGGGGCGGCCAGCCTCAAACCACGTGGAGGGCAGCAGGTGAGCTTGCAATGCACATTTCAATAGTGACTCAACAGCGCCTTGCACACAGTTCTGCAGCATCAAGGCGGCTTGGTTGCGAGAATGTGCTCTGAGTCATCCTGAGCAGCGCACATGCCCGACCTACCACGCCGATGCTGCGTGTCTTGATGAGCACCTCGCTCGCTCCCTTCTTCGGCAGGTCGACCTCCTCCAGTTTCAGCACCTCGGTGCCTCCGATCTCGTATATCTGGACGGCTTTGGGCATTCTGTCGAGTGAGACTGTTCGATTGAGGGGGTGCTACTGCGGCTTTGCTTTGTTTCGCGTGTAAACATTTGCGCTTGAGTTTATCGCTTATATATGACAACGGAGACGATGCAACCTTGGTTGCCCATGCGGTGACGCAGGTGTTCATCATCCCACCTCACCAGCATCAACGGCACTGGCCGGAGTTGGCGGCGGCGTCATGTGCGGCTGGCCGCATCTCATTCCAGAGAGCGACGCGGGCCAGGGGGACAGCTTGAAGCCCCTATGACCATGAATTATGTGTGTGTAAGCATGGTTGTAGCGCGAACCAGGTTCCGGAAGATGTCTGGTATGGGATTGTACTGGGTGGCGTTGTCAATCCATGATTCATTTGCCTGCTTTTACGGCACGGCTGACTGGAAAAAATAGGTAGCGGGGGAGCCCAGGGATGGAGCCTATCGAATATCAGGGGCAAAAGTGGCCACATAAAGTTGACTGCTCCAGCTTGGCACCACTGCATTTTGACATGCGGCTGTTCGCCCCACACGCCCACTGCGCATGGGCGTCTGCGTTGCTTTGCCAACTTGTGCTGCTGCGCCATTGTTATGCCGCTCTGGCCGCTGCATGCACTCACACACACGTGCCCTGCCTCCAGGTAGCGAAATACACACGACCCCCAACAATTATACCGGTGGTGGGCTTCGAATGTTCTGCCAAAACCTCTGCGTGCCTGTTGCTCGCCGCACGCATGAACAGCAATCGCCAACATCCCTAGTCCACAGCCTCTTTCATGCTGCGCCGCTGTTTACGAACTCTAATGCCCCGACGCGGGCCCCCACGCGCGTAGCGGCCACATACATGTTGGCATTTCCGCATAAGCTCCCCATGCGTGGCATGGTATGAGACTGTGGCAGCGTTGCATACAACCGCTATTTTGCTATAATCTATGTACCAGTTAGCTCACAATACAATGCGCACACACAATAGATTGAAGGGAAACGACAGCACAGCCAGCAGCAGCTTGAGGTAGCGGAACTGTCAGAGTCAACCACTAGCCGACACATCGCCACCCATATGCACACAGGCGCTTATTAACGCATAAATGGTTGTAATGCATCCTACATTACTGGTTGAGTGTTGCTACGCATGCTCGATCGTGCCTTGCGAGAGTGCAGTGTGATCCCGGTAGCACGGGGCGCCTGATTCCATCATTACAATGCGGTGAATTCATACAAATCACCGGTAGCTGGAGTGCGGCAATGTGCACTGCAGATTTCTGGCGTGTCACTTGGATTGTTGCATGTTTGAAGATCACATTGTGATCTTGCCGCCAAAACGAGCTGTTCTAATGTGAACCAACTATTTGCTGCAGCATGGATCCCGCCATAGAGCGTGAAACCACCATGCAGCGCGACGGCAACACCCTGCCACCGGCGCAGCTTGCCGCAGGGATCGACGCGCTGCTCGCCGCTGCCATAGGAGACGCCGCCGTGTATTCGGCGCTGGTCCCATGGATCACCTCGCAGCAGGGCGCCGCCTGCTCCCTCAGCGAGTGGGCCGCCCACAAGCCGCAGCTGCAGCCGCACTTAGCCCTCGCCGCGCCCGCCGCGCCCGCCGCGTCCGCCGGTCCCGCCGCGTTCCGCGCCCGCGCGCTCGCGCTCGCGCACAGCCACTGCCTTGACGAGGCGCGGTGGGGCGCATGCGAGCGCGCGGCCGCGGGCAGCGGGACGCCGTGCGAGCTCAGGCCGCGCGCGGCGCGGCTGGCCAAGCTCCATGGTCACTTGCTGGTGAATGGGCTGCTGCCCTGCCCCCTGGACGAGGTGTGCCTGCTGCTGAGCATGCTGGCCCAGGCGCCGCCCCCGCCGGCAGCGCCGGCGAGCAGCAGCGTGGGCAAGCGAAAGCAGCAGCAGCAGCAGCAGCAGCAGCAGCAGCAGCAGCAGCAGCAGCCGGCGCCGGATGCGGCCAGGGCGCAGACCCTGGGAGCTCCTGCAAGCGGCGCGGCATCCGAGGGCCGCGCCACTGCGACCCCAGTGGAGGGTGCGGGGGACCTGGATTTGCTCCAGTGCAGCTGCGCCGTGTCGCGGTACGCAGCAAAGGCCCTGGAATGCTGCGGGCGCCTGCTGGCTGGCCTGGATCCGCATCTCGCGCAGCAGCTGGCGGGCAGCGCCCAGGTGGCGGCGCTCGCCCCGCAGCTTGCGCAGGCGCTGTCCCGCGCGGCGGCGGCGGGCCCAGTTGGCGCGGCGGACGCGCCGGGCGGCGGCGGGGGCGGAGGTGGCGCCGTCATTGGGCAGTCGGCGCAGGAGCAGGGGCGCGGACTGCATCAAGCAGGCGCAGGGCGCTGTGCGGGCAACGGTGGTCCTTTGCAACAGCAGCAGCAGCAACAGCACCAGCAGCAGCAGCTGGGGCGGTCGCAAGGGAACTCGCAGGGACACGGCAGCACGCTTGCACCAATCTACTCTCCAGCAAAGCAATCGGTTGCAGGCGCGCTATCTGGCCACGGCCCGACTGCGCGGCGCAGGCTTGCCATCACCGCAGCCACGCCGACGGCCCGCCCGTCCCCAGGGTTTGGCGGGGCCGGCGGCGGCGAGGGCGGCGGCGGCGCCGCGCGGGCGCTGGTGCAGCCTGCCGTGCAGACGGTGGGGCTGCTCAAGCCGACGGGCGCGCGCAGGGGCGGCAACGGCGCGTGCGCGGGCGCGGCCGCCGACCCCGCGCTGATCGCAAACAGGGAGAGGGGCCGCGACGCGTTTTTCGGCGCCCTGCGCGACGTCTCGACGCGGCTCGCGGCGTGGCGGCAGCAGCAGCAGCAGGAGCAGGAGCAAGAGCAGGAGCAGGGGCGGGGGCAGGAGCAGCAGCGGCAGCCGGAGAGCCGGCAGGCGGGGCCGGGCGCCGCCGCCGCGCTGGAGGAGGCGCTCATGGCCGCGTCAGACTCCATGTCGCGCCTGCTGGCCGCGCTGGCGCCAGAGAGCCTGGAGCACCTGTGCGAGTTGTTCACCGCGTGCGCGCTGCAGGCGGCGGCGACAGGGGAGGCGCTGGTGGAGCCGCGGCTGGTGGTGCTGGCGGAGAAGGACCCGGGGCGCTTCCAGAAGCTGCAGCGGCGGCTGGGACGCGGCGGCGACGGCGCGGGCAGCGGCGGCGGCGGCGGCGGCGGCGGCGGCGCGGCTGGGGAGCGGGGGCCCGCTGCCGCGGCGGGGCGGGTGCAGGCGGCGTGGGTCGGTGCGGCCAGGGGCCTCGGCGCGGCTGGGCAGCCACGTGTGGCGCCGGATCGTGTGGGCTTGGAGGCGCAGCAACAGCAGCAGCAGCAGCAGCAGCAGCAACCGCACGCCGCAGCCAGCGGCGCCAAGGCACCGCGCAGCGGCCCCGGCCTCGCGCCCAGCTTCGCGCGTGCCAGCAGCTGCGCGGCGCTGCTGCGTTGCTTCCCTGCTGCGCAGCACGCACATGTGTGCCTGCTGGAGGCCGCGGACAGCGCGCGCCTCAACGCGGCGCTGCTGCGCGTGATGGCGGCGCGCATCACGCAGCTGATGGCGCCGCCGGCGGGGCGGCCGCTGGCAGGGGACGCGCTTGGGCAGCACTGCAAAGGGGTGGTCACGCTCGGCCGTTACATGGGCATGCTCGCGTTCGGCGGGGGCGCGCTGCGTTTGGAGGCGGACGGCAACCAGGGAGGTGACGGCAACCAGAGCCGGGACGGCGGCGGCACGCTAGCGACGGGGGCGGCGCTGCTGCCGCCGCTGCCGCCGATCGACCTGCTGCCGCTGCTGGAGGCCGCCGCGGGCAGCGCATGGGCCCTCGCCCTGGCGGTCCCCTTTGCTTGCAGCTGCCTGGGGGCGCTCTCGCGCCCAGGCAGCCGCGCCGTGCTAGCGTCGGCGCCGTCGGTCGTTGCCGCGCTTGTGTGGTTGCGACGCCTGCAGGCGGCGCCGGCGCTGCGGCCTCAGGGCGCGGGGTTTGGGCAGCTGGCGCTCTGCCTGCAGTCCTGCCTGGAGGGCTTTTTTGGTGACCTGGAGGCGGCTGGTGTGGCGGTCCCACCACTCGTCGCTGCTGTCGCTGCGGTGCCGACCGCGCCGTCCGCCATGAGCGCTGTGTCACGCGCAGCATCTGGCACAGATGCACAGTCTGCAGCCCAAGGCGGCCCCTTGCAGCAGCCGGCGCAGCAGCAGCAGCCACTGCCGCAGGAGAGCAATCATGAGCGTGGGGAGCATGTGCAGTATGGCCAGAAGCAGCAGCAGAGTCAGCTTAGCAAACAGCAGCAGCAACAGAACAGCAAGCAGCGTTACAGCCAGCAGCAGCAACATATCAATGTGACCGCGACACAGCAGCCACAGAGTCCACAGAGCAGCAGCAATGTCAGCCGGCATCAGCAGCAGCGGCAGCAGCAGGAAGGGTTTAGGAGCCCAGGTCCAGCGCAAGGCCCCCCTGTCACACCAATCCCATTCCTTCTACACCAGCGGCAGCGTCCCGCCCGGCCGCCGCCACCCTGCTACCCGCACCAGCAACAGCAGCAGCAGCAGCAGCAGTCTTGTGAGGGCAGCGTCGGCAGCAGCCTACCGCAGGGACAACAGCGGGCCTGGGGCCCTGTCGGCAGCGCAGCCGCCGCGAGTCCGATAACGCCGGCCAGCGCGGCGCCGCCCGCCTCGGCCACCTCTGTATCTCTGAGTAGCGCGTGCGGCAGCACCATGTGGCCAGCAAAAGCGCCCAGCGGAGGACATGGCGCACAACATACCCCTTCCTCCGCTGGACCCCACAGCACCGCTACTTCCAGGTGGCGCGATGCGCCCGCCAGCACAGCCCCGGCGTCCCCACCGCCGCCACGCCCGCCCGCGGCCGGCGCGACGCTATGCGCGTCACCGGCGCCTGTGTCTGCGAACGGCTGGGTGCATGTGCAGGCGCCGATTGGCGGACCTGCAGACCTGGGTGACACCCTGGCGGGCGGCTCGGCGCTGGTGGATACTTTGTATTGGAGCCTTGTCTGCCCCGCCAGGGGCCGGCTCTCGCGGCTGCTTTCGCTCATGCAGCAGCGGCAGCAGCAGGCGCTGTCCCAGCAGCTGCAGCTGCTGCCGGGTGACCGCCGTGTTGGGCAGGCTCGCCAGGCAGGCTCGTCGCAGCAGCAGCAGCAGCAGACGCGGCGCGAGCAGCAGCAAGGCGGCGATGGCGCTAGCGGCGTCAAGAGCGGAGCGTCCAGCCCGGGTAGCAGCGTGAGCGGGGCATCAACAGCGACAGCTGGCACTGCAGGCACGGCGGGAACGGCAGCCGCGGCGCGGCGGCGGCTGCTGGCCGTGCCGATGCTCGCCGCGCCGCGCGCACAGCAGCAGCCAGCAGAAGCACCGCCTTTGTTGAGGGAGGCGCTGCAGCGCGTGACCAACCCTATCAGGCAGCAGCTGAGGGTGGCTCTTCTGCAGCAATACAGCCCTGATGAGCAGCCCGTGAGAACCCTTTGGACTTTGAGCAAGCATCTGGCTGCGGGCCAGGCAGTGCTTTGAGCTGTGCCTGGCTCTTCCCCCTTATAGCGGCGGGCTGCGACCAGCTGCAAACACAGCTTATGCTGGTCCATGGCATCCGTTTGATGCAATACAGAAGATCTTATTCTGCCTCGTCAATCTGAAACTTGTCCAACCCCAAATAATGTGCAGGTCAAAATGTCTGATGTGGTGGCGTCCGTCACGGCAGTGCTGTCTCAAACCTCCCTCCAGACCAGCCTGCAGGGTGCCATGCCCGCCGTGCTGCAGAAGCACATGCAGGCTGTGGCGGCGGAAGCCAGGCAGCAGCTCCTGCCCGCGCCCGACGGCGACAGGGCTGGCGGAACCCATGAGTGCGATGATGCAGCACACAGCATGCAGGTGGGCGGGACGCAGTCAGGGTGCGGTCACATCGCAAGCTTGTGCCAGACTGTGGTTGGGATGAGGAACTGGTACATTGATGCCACCAACCTGGCAGCTGCCTTGGTGCCAGCTGGTGTCACGCATTAGCATTTACAATGGTCAAGTTTGCTGGAGCTCGGCAGCTTGTCCTAGAGAGCACATGGCTGTGCTTTCCTCGAGCTGCCTGCAGCAATGCCCAGCACCGTGCCACTGCCCGCATGTTCTGCAGCACCGTTGACAGCAAGCAGGTGAAACAGGGTTTGGGACGTCATCTCACATAGGCTCACCGCCCACCTTTTCTGCCTGTTGCGACCGCAGGGCATTGCGCGTGCCGTGCACGCCCTCTGTACCGCCCGCGCCCCCGGCGCCACTCATGCCGCGCTGGAGGCCGCCATGGCCGCCGCCTCGCGCCATGCGCGCGCCAGCGCGGCGCCGGCGGTGCGCGCCCTCCTGCCCGCCGACGTACCGCAGGCCGCGGCGGCAGCCGCGGCGACGTTGGCGGAAGAGGGCTGCCTGGCCAACTGCGCGCAGCGGCTGCTGCAGCAGGTGCCGGCGCTGGTGCACGCGCAGCTGGCGCAGCAGGCAGACCAGCTGGTCAAGGCCATCGGGCGCCAGCTGGCGGTGCACGCGCGCCTGACGGCCGGGGCGCCCTCTGGGGGCGGCGGCGGTGGGCTGCAGGCGAGCGGAGCTGGAAGCGGCAGGGGCGGGGCCAGGACTGGCGCGGATCGCCCAGCGGTGGAGGTCGGCTCCAGGAGCGAAAGCGTCCGCCCATTGGCTGTCATCACTAGCCAAGGCCAGCCACAGCACGCTGCTTCGCCGCTGGACCGCCCGCTGCTCGACGGGCCCTCGGCTGCCCCTACGGCAGCTGCTCTTAGACCAGCACCAGCGGCGTCCGCACTTCTGCCACCACCACTGCAACAACCCGCTGCAGCAGCAGCAGCAGCAGCAGCAGCAGCAGCAGCAGCAGCAGCAGCAGCAGCAGCAGCAGCAGCACCACCACCACCACCATCAGCACCATCAGCTGCATCATCATCAGCGGCACCAGCCGACTGCCGGGCATCCGAGCCTGGAAGCAATGGCGAGAGCGGTGCTGGCGGCGGCGGAGCTACGAACCTGGCGCCCTTGCGGCGGCGGATAACGCCAATGCGGGTTGAGGCAGCAACGCTGGGGAAGGCGGCTGCGGCAGCCACCGGCGGTGCTGCGTCAGAGCCCTGGGCTGCAGAAGCCGCGGCAGCCGCAACCACAGAGGGCGCGGTGCAGCACCAGCCTCAGGCGGAGCCGCGAGCGCTGCCAGCAGCAACCGAAGAGCACGGGCGAGGCGCAGGGATGGCACCAGCGCTTCCTACGACCGCAATCCCAGATGAGGGCACGGGCTTGCAGGCAAACAGCCAGCTGCCCTGTGATTGCGAGGCGGCTGCCGTCCACCCTAGTGGTGACTGCTGCCACAGCAGCAGCGCCAGCACTTGCAGGGGCGCGACGCAGTCGCCACGTCCAAGCGCAAGCTCCTGCATCGACCCAATTGAGTCGCTCGCCGAGGCGCTGCTGACCCCAGCAGACCTGGCCCCTGGTGACTTGCAGGATGCACTCGCCACCCTGGCGCAGCTGCTGCCACCACCTCAGGCCCCGCTCGCGGGCGCAAGCGGCAGCACCAACGTGGACGCTGCCGTTGTGTGCGGCGCGGTGGCGCAGCGCTGCGTGGACAGGGTGGCGGCGGGGCGAGCGGCGCTCGCGCAGCTGGAGGGCTGCTTGCTGCAGCTGCTGTCTGCGGTATTGCAACCGCTGCCGGCAACCCCTGGCTCTGGCGGCGAACAGACTGGCGACCCCGCACAGGATGCGACCAGGGGCCGCCTGCGCGAGGGCGTGCTGCTGCTGTGCGGTGCGGCGCTGCACGCCTGGCTGAAAAGCGAGTGCGTGGAGAGCGCGGTCTGGCGCTTCGATCGGGGCACTGGTGGCAGGAGTGGTGGCGGCAGCGGGGATGCAGGTGTTGGCAGTGGGGGCGGCGCATCCGAGCTCCCTGTGGGGCTGCAGTCCTTTGTGCAGCTCCCTGTACAGCTGATGAGGGCAGTGCGTGCGGGCTGCTCGCTGGGCGTGCTGCGGCGGCTGCGGCTGTGGCTGCAAGATGCCACATTGGGCGGCGCCGAGTGCGAATGATTTGACCAGCAGGGCGCGCGCCAGGCTCGTGCACGGAGTGCATGTACATTTGCCCCAAATTGGGTGTAAACCTCTGTCCTCTGTTGAAATGCTTTCCGCAGCACAGCATGAGCTTGGCAGAGAGGGGCCTCTCGTGGGACTGCTTGAGGGGGCATGGGCGCTGCTGGCGCGGCGACTGCGCCAACACCCTTATGAAGTAAGCCGCCCTTATTATACAGAACCGGGAGTGGGTAAACAAGACTTTCAGTGGTTTTCAATTCTGATATGCAACTTTCACCCACGTGGAGGATCAGCTGCACGCAGCAAAGTAAATTGCCGTACTCCGTCGACTTGGCGGGACGCGAGTCAAACTTTGCGCTGTTCAGCGTATGAGAGCAACAAAACTTTGAGCAATTATATTCATACGGTCAGGGTGGCAACAGCCATGACAGACACGGCGGCGCAGGATGCAGCGCCAGTGCTGCCGCTGTCGCGCACACTGGCAATCGTAAAACCCGATGCAGTGGCGGCCGGCAAGGCGGAGGAAATCTTGCATCTCGCGGAGCTAGCTGGCTTCACCGTCATACAGCAGCAGCGCCTGCAGGTTGGCGTTGGAAGGTTGGGGAGGAGCAATGCGCAGCTGTGTCGACAGCACCCCGATATGGTGCTGGCTTGTCCGGGTGTGCAGCTTGCAAGCCCAACGATACCTTGCGGTTCCGTCTTGGCATGCGTCTGGTGTCTGCACATACAGCTACACTGAGAGAAGTTGGCCTTGAGTGGCTCCACACCTGCCATTTGATGCATGTCCCCACAATCCTCACTGTGGCCATGCACACCCCATGCGCATGCATGCATGCGTAGCTCACCGTAGCCCGTGCAGAGGCGTTCTACGCCGAGCACAAGGACAGGCCATTCTTTCCCGGCCTAGTCAAATTCATGACTTCGGGGCCGATTGTCGCCGCGGTGCTGGCGCGGCCGGGCGCGGTGGCCGCGTGGCGCGCGCTGATCGGGCCCACCAACTCGCTCGACGCGCGCGCCAAGGCGCCAAAGAGGTGTGCAGCGCGCGACGAGCTTCCCCACCACGTCACTGCGGGCTTTGCAGGGCGCAGTGGGTTGTCACAAATTCTGCGACTGTCTCAAGTCCATGGGTGTGTCCTTGCTGTGCCGATTCCCCTTGTTGGAACGCAGCCGCCCTTGATGTTTCTGGTCCCTGCTTGCCATCTCACTCGCCCTCACGTCCCCCTCCCTCAGCCTGCGTGCTCTCTACGGCACCGACGGCACGCGCAACGCGCTGCACGGCTCGGACTCGGCCACCTCCGCCGCCCGCGAGGCGCGGTTCTTCTTCCCGCGGCTGCAGGCGCCCCCGGGCAGCGGCGCCGACGCCGAGGCGGAGGCGGAGGCAGCCAAGGCCTATGTGGCTGAGAGGCTGCAGCCGACTCTGGTCGGGGCGCTCACCGCCCTGGCTAAGGCCAAGCCCTCGTCTGACAAGGCGGGCACAATGGACACGCTGCATGCACCACCAGAACGAGCTGCATGCGTTGGCAGGGGGGTATCAGCCTTCGTGCGTGCACCATGCTGCTTGGGCAACGCAGCGCCTTGATGCACGCATACAATAGGTCATGTGCATTCTCAGCTGATGCCGTACAACTTGACAACCTAAACCAGGCCGAGGCCTTGATGTTCATGGCGCGCTGGATGCTGGAGAACAACCCCAACAAGCCGCGCCTCACGCTGCCAGACGGCGCAGCGGAGGCGGCCGCAGAGGCGGCAGCAAATGCACGGCAGAAGCAGGCGGCGATGGTGATGTGAGTAATGATGGGGGAGTCTCCTGCACTGCAATTCGACTGCATCCTGCCGCGATTGGACGAGTGTGACTGCGTGCATGCAGGATGGGTGATGTGCTGCCCTCGGTGAGCTCATGGAAGCTCACAACTCTGGTCAAACGCAGGCGCGCAGCGGCCGCAGGCCTGCCGCAGATGATCGGCGCCGTCCGGTCGGCAGACGGCACCAGCGGCGCGCTTGGCCCTGGCCAGTCTTCTGGAGCAGAGGGGCAGGACGAGGCTGCTGTCAAGGTGCAGGCGGCATTCAGGGGCCACCAGGCCCGGCTGCAAACGGCAGGCATTCGGGCAGAGGCGGGGGAACAGCAGTGAAGGTGTTGAAGGAAGATATTTCACGAGCTGATTGTGGCAGCATGGAGTATGTTACTCTCAGTTTCAAGCGCCACTCTGTGCTGCAGGCATCAGCACGTCCATTGTGTGGTGCGCAGGCAAATCAGCATTGACAGATGCAGTTGCACCAGACACTGGAAGGTAGCGAATGGTCGGACCCCAAGCGTGGCACATGAGCAAAAACGGTTGATAAGCAGTAAATGCGAGGCACCGGCAGAAACCGTGTGCACATGACACCAATTTCACTCCCTGCACTTCCTGGCCACGCGTTGTGCACTAGTGCAGTGATACAAGCGAGTGCTTGGTTGGGCACAATGACACAGGCCGCTGTCGAACACAAGGGCACTCCGCCTGGCCACCCATCTACCTGATGAGTGCGCCACAGATGCGATTGCCTGGCTGTTGTTTGTGCGCAGTGTGCAGCTGCCCGCCTGCAAAGCGGAGACTGCAACGGCCCTAGCTGGCCCGGCTTCCGCTGCCAACCAGCGCCCATTGTGCAGGACTGGCACAGGGTGCCAGCAGGTGGCAAGCGGCACGCATCGCAAGTACCATGGTAAAGGTGTCCAAGCAGGAATCCTCATAGTGAAAATCGTCGTGTCACTGGGACTGCAGGCATCTGACATGCGCAGGGTCATTGTGCAATGTGCATGCAATCGCTCAGCAGTATGAGCCCATGCGCGGGTTCGTAATGGAATTCGCAAAGGCACATGGCAACAGATAGGGCTCAACAATGGGCTTGACCAACGATGTTTGTGACACGGCGTCAGGACAGGGTCAACTAGCGCATCAGGCTAGTCAGCTGCCTTGTCATCGGTCGCTCCATTCCTGGCAATAATGTGCACCCTGTGAGGCCGAGCCCACACAGCAATTCGCGAGCCGTCCACTCTGGTAGTATGGTGCAGCATCTGTGATAGATTTTACAGGGATTATTGATTGCAAGCGCAAGTGCATGTCCGGTGTCCAGCTGCGTGCTTGGTAAGGATGGCCGACGCCCCAGTCCAACGTCCAGTTGGACGTTGGAACTGTGGGCGGCGGCGGCAGCGAAAAGTAAATTGGTTGCCGGTCTGCAGTCTCCAGATAACCGGCAGCATATCTTCTCTCTATAGGCTGTGGTTGATTCTTTGCTTGATTGCTGCAGCATCGCAGATGACCCAGATGCTGGGCGCTGACGTCACATTGCATGCGGCGCTTGGTCAGCATAGGACTTCCCGCCGTGGCTCCAGCGGTTGCGCTGAATGATACACATGATACTTGCCTTGTTGTGACAGTATTGCAATCTGTTTCAGAAAGCTTATGTGATTGATGGCAGTGGGACATCCATGTACACCTTGAATGTGCACATTGCTGGGCGTCATCTCCATGGACGCCTGCTCGTGCCCTGAGTCATTTCGGCCTTAGGTCCCTAGCCCAGCTCGCTGTGTGCCGCCTGCAGCCACATATACCCGCTTTAACAGGACTTAAACTCTTCTGTTATCTTGATCGGGGCTTAGAGGTCCATGTGTCGCTAGTTTTCGGGTACCGCGCCCGCTGGCGCGTGACAACCCAAAGTGTGACTGTGCCGAGCCCTGTGCGCCCGTTACCTGAGGCCTTTGGGGGTCTGTAGCTGCCCAGGACGGTGACGAGGGTGGCTTTTGGGTTGCTTTACCGACGTCAAGTGCCGGGGCTGGTCTGGCGGGGGCGGACGCCTCCTAAATGTATTCTAGGGCAAAGGCATGTGATATTGTTACAGCAGTTACGGAAGCATGCCGGCAACCGCACTGTGGCCGTCAGGAAAGAAATGACCGCCCTCTGCCCTTGGGCGGGGGGGCTTAAATACAAACGGGGCGCGCGCGCAGCGCGCCGCGCTCGGGTGACGGGTGACAACAGGGAAAATCAGCTAAACGCGCGATTTATGAGCGTTTAGGCTCGTCCAATCAACAAGCAAGCATTTAAATACGCTTTCCACCGGTTAGAAGCAGAGTTTGCTGTCAAACAGTGGCAAGGCCTGTGCTGCGCACATCATCACTGATGCGCCACCCTCAGGGGCCGC
>NW_014013272.1:14014-30300 GCF_000611645.1 Monoraphidium neglectum | reverse complement strand
CTCCGCCCCCACCCCCGCCTCCCCGGCCGCCGCTGCCGCGCTGACGTCATCTGACATCAGCGCCGCCGGCACGACCAGCGTCGCGCGCTCGCCCTGCGCCATCGTCGCGAGCGCCTGCTCCAGTCCGGCCGGCAGCGCGCCCGCGCCGAGCGGCAGCGACAGCGGCGCGGCGGGCGCAAAGTACGCGGCGCCCTCCCCCAGTGCGCCGTCGGCCGCGGGCGTCGAGGCGCGCAGCAAGAAGGTGACCTCGTTTGGGGGCCGCGCCATCTCCCAGTGGTCTGACTCGCGTTTGACTACTTTGAAAATGTCATCCGAGTCGCCAGTGGCGCGGACCTGTTGATTTTGGAGGCCGCGGGGCGCGCTGGTCGGCGTCCGGTTTTGCGGGGCGGGCGAGCAGCAGGCCACGAGCAGCGGCGGCCCAAGCGCAGGGCGCGTGTCTCGCGCGGTGGGGTCGAGGCTGGCCGCATCATAGTTGATTCCCATGGGCTACACGCTTGCTGGCTGGGCAACACCCACGCCAGGGCTGCTAGACATGCGCCCTGGACTGGGATGCATGCACCCTCGCGGCGCCAGCCAGAAACACGGGCCCTGCCCCCCCCGCCGGGCACCTTGTCCGCCGGCACCCAGTCCAGCAGCTGGATGTCGAAGGACAGCGGCTGGTTGCAGTCCACGCCCTTGGGCGGCGCCATGCGGCAGTCCGGGTGGGAGAAGCCGTAGGCCGGCCCCACGCGCACCACCTTGCGGGCCCCGCGGGCCATGCCTGATTTCAAGGGGGTGGGGCGGAATGGGGGCGCCTGGGTTCAGGGTGCGGAATCATCCTGCACTCAGCTTGATCGGTTGGCACCTAGGGTGCCGGCCTGGGTGGGTGTATTGCGGCCGCTGTCAAGTCGGAGTGTCTGGCTCCCACAAGCCTGCAGCGTCAAGGCGTGTGCTGCCGGCGGACACGCTTTGTGACCATGCGCCCCCGCCGCTCCCGCTCGCGCCAGCCTGCCAGCCAGCCGCCCGGCGCGCACCCTGCAGCGCCAGCTCCCAGCCGCGTGGTGCGCGCCGCCCCTTGCCGATGAGGAAGGCAAGGGGGTACCCGGCGCCCCCCTCGCCGCGGCGCGTGGTGTATAGCAGCGCGTTGCTGGCGGAGCGGACCGAGTAATGTATGTAAACCTGTGGTTTTGCATGGGGCGGCAAGGTCGACAAAAAAGTTGTTGACAATCGTGTCAGGCGCAGGCGCTGCGTTCGAGGGACCGGCCGGGTGGACAGAGCCGCTGCACGCCGGACTTGCTGCCCGGCAGTTCCGTGGACGTTGCAGGAGGCTGCAGCTGCAAAGAAGCTGCCCCGCAGCGTCGCGGACCCGCCCGAGCAGCAGTGGCAGCGTTGGTGGCGGGCGCGGGCGGCGCCTGCGATGCTGCTCTTGTTGACACGCGAAAGATGGCGGCTGTTTTGCAGCAGCCATGTGGCAGCGCACCATATCGCCCTCCTTTGGGGGCGGGCCTCCCTCCCCCTCCGCCACCACCGAGTACATGACAGCCCCAGCAGCCAGGTCCTGCTCCTCCCTTGAATTTCATGAACAGAGCATTCATGAGCGCGGGCAGAGGGGCAGAGATGCGCACATTGCAGTGCTGGGCGGTTGCAGCAGGTTATTTGGTTGGGCCTGCATCGGCTGCGCCTCGCGCGGCGCATAATCATGTGCGTCCATTGATCCAGGCGTCCCACAGCGCTGCGGCTGCTCTGATCATTAGCTGAGAATCCTGACATGCCATACCACACTCGCCTGATTCTTTTGTCCTGCTTCTGGCGTTCAGGCTTGAGTTCGGGCTCGATAGGCACCTCCTCTGGCGTCGACCTCAGCTGTTGCAAGTATTTTTTGAGGTCTGCCATTGCGCTCAAGGAGAACTTGCGCAGCTCAGGGCTCGCCAATGGTGAGCAATTGACACTTTCAGTTGGCGATCTATACGATTTATAGAGCAGGCTCGGAAATGTTCAGTGAGAATATTAAACCAGGTGTTGGTGTCTGACGCCCTTTGTTGTATGGCACGGCGTCGGCCCAGGATTGAGCCGTCCACATGCGGTTGTCCGGTGTGTGCCCGGGTGTGTGCTGTGACAGTGAGCGTGTTCAAGTATCATCCCAGCCTGTGCCCCCTACTATGATCGTGACAACAAGATTTAGAGATCTCGTCGCTGTTCAACTTCCTATGAAGATGCGCTCAATGGAAATGCATGCCGTCACCTAAGCACAAGACCAGTGCTTTGCAATGATGGCTGTCGAGTGTTGTCACTGCACAGCTCTACACGTTGGTCGCGGGCCCCACCAGAATGTCCTGATGCACACATCCACATCCACGTTATAACAATCCAGACACCCTGAACTTAATTTGTGCCACCACTGCGTGGCAAAAATGCTCACCTGCCCCATCAAAGTTCCCCCATGGGTAGGGTATGCCCACGTGTCAGCATCTTTATGAAAGGTATGGCCACTTAGCTGCAACACTCTTTGATCAGGCCCTGTCCGTACTATGCATGTGGCGCATTTCCAGGGGCTGCTGGTACTACCCACTAGTCTGCTCTGCCGTGTTGATTCGGGCATGGGGCTGCGCCTGTCATTTGTGCGTCCTATGTTGCCGCTACAGCTTTGAAAGACCCACTCACAACAAACAACTTGGGGAGTTCAAGAATGAACAGCATGAGTGTTACCCATTGATGTTTACATGAAAGTGTGACCATCCTGCAAGGGACATTCTTGAAGGCAATATCTGCCTGTCAGTATGCGCGCTGCGCTGTGCTTGCTGCTGCTTGCTGTTACTACCTCCAGAGCAATGTGATCCATGCCTGGCTAGCTGTCGGTACTGCGGGGCACTGCTGAGGGGAGCAAGGGTCTGCTGCAATGCCATTGGGGCACGAAGACCTGGAGCCCAACAAACTCAGGCGTGAGGCGCGTGCGTGGGGCCAGACGTGTGCCAAAGGCACCCGGCACGTCAATAAACACGCTGCACCAACATGATCGGGAGCAACACCAGTGGCTTTGCACCTGCAAGGATGCAACCTGGCACCTTCCTCATTTGCCAAAGGTGCGCATCAGATCGCCGGCTTCGCCGATCTGGAGCGTGCCGTCGCCCGCCAGGCGCGGCTGCGCGGTGTATAGTGCCTCGTACTGCAGGTAGCGCGCAGTGCGCAGGTGGGGCAGCAGCTGCTTCATGACGCAGAAGCAGGCGTCCTTGGCCGCCTTCTGCTGCGTCACGCCCGCGGCGCGCATGTGCACCAGCTTCCCCTGAGTGGTGACGGCGTTGTCAAAGAGTGTGGGTGGGTGGGTGGGTGGGTCGGTGGGTGGGTGGCTGGGTGGCTGGGTGGCTGGGTGTGTGAGTGGACGCCTGATCGCGTACAGACGGCTACACACCATGCACACGCAGCGATAGGACCGAGCGCAAGTTTGTGTGCGTCAACGGCATGCACGACATGCGGCATTCACCCATGACCAGCACACAGCTCGCTGCACGTCCCGCTCACCAGCAGGTCTGTTGCGGACGCGGTTGCCACGTAGATCTTGGCCTTTGGGTGGTTCGCGTAGATGATAAGGCTCGGTGCGCTGGGCTTGCCCTTGAGCGCGATTGGCCCGCGGCCCTTGCACTCCGATACCTTCACGGTGCACGACTGCGAGAGCAGCCGCTCGATGGCGTGTCGGATGGTTCGCGCGTCGGCCTCTGCGCCTGTGGTGAAGATCTCCTCGTGGAAGGTGACGGGGCACGGCGTCAGCCCCTGCTGCAACCGCAGGAGCCCAAGCGCGACGTCGGGCTCCGCGGCGTCCTCACAGGTGGTGCCAAGCGCTTGCGCCTCCAGAATTGCTGTCTCGACGTCTCGCTTGTAATCAGGGCGGCCCAAGGCAGCCTTCCGGCCTGACCCCAGGCCGCTGGCGCCCGCGCCCAGGGGCCCTGGCGCGCTCCCAGCTGCAGGGCCCGCCGCCGCAGCCGCGACCACGATGGAATCCGCCACGTCGCCCGATTCGCTGTCCTCGGCGCCGTTGTCGTCGCCGCCGCCAAGCGTGTCGTCGATGGATGCCTGCCCAACCGCCGGCTCTGCCTCGTCGGTGTCTGCAGCGCCGCCGTGGACCCCGGCCGAGCGGCCGCGGCGCGCCCTCTTGCCGCTCGAGGGTGGCGCGCCGCCATCGGACGCTTGGGCGTCGTCTGCCGCGGCAGCAGCAGCCTCAGCCGCTGCCGCCGCAGCGACCTCGGCCGCACCCGTTTGGCGTGCTGAAGGCGTCGAGTGGGCCCGCTTCTGCTTCCCGCGCGCCGTTTGCGGCCTCGCAGCGCCGGCAGCGTCATTGGCAGCCGTTGCCGGTTTGTGGCCCGTCGGCTTGGGTGCATCATGGCCCCGGCGCGCTGGGCTGTTGGGCCCCGCGCCAGCAGCGATCACAGCAGCAGCAGGCACCAGCAACGCCGGCGCAGCAGCAGCCGTGTTGTGCGGGGCAGCGCCGGCCTGCGCCGCCGGCGCAGCCGGGGCCGGCTGCGCCGCAGCGGCCACCTGCTCTATTGGGACAGCCGCGGCTGCGGGCTGCGGCGCAGCGCCTGGGACGAGCACCTCCTGTGCGGCAGGGCCCAAGGACTGAACCGCAAGCAGGCGCGCCTGCGTGGCGTGCCCGTGAGCTGCCAGAAGGGCGATTGGCACGACAGCGCCGGCGTGGTACGGGGCGGCGCCGCCCGCGGCGTCTGGCATCGCCTTCGCGAGGATCGTGCCCATCCCTTCAAATACGCCCATGGGGACGTCCATCATCCCCATCCCCTTGATCCGGTCGCCGCTCAGAACGGCGCGCAGGCAGCAGCCACCATGCTTGATGGCGCCCGCGAGCTTAGTCGCGGCCTCGGCAAAGCTCATCCCCCTCCCACCAGCGTCGTCGCCGGCGAGGCCTTGATCAGCAGCGGCCGCAACATACGAGCCGCGCCGCTGCAGCTCCTGCACACAGCTTTCGCCCAGCAGGCCCAGCCCTATGAGCGCGTGTGCCCCGCTGCATGCGCTGAGCATCTGGCAGTACGCCGACGCGACGTCCGGCACCCCGCCGAGCGCGCGCAGCATACTTGCACCGCATTGGTAAAGGCCCTGCGCCGCCGCCGCAAGGTCGAGCTCGGCGATGGCCTCTCCATCTTCGTCGTGGACATGGACATGCGGCACCAGGAGTCGCGCCACTGCGGCAACGCCGAGGCTCTCCTGGGGCCCAAATGGCCGTGGTGCGCCAGTCGCCACGGGAATCTCGTTCGCCCTAGGTGCCTACGAGGTTGTCAACAACGAAGGAGGGATGAAGGGCGGCAAGTGTGAAAGCGGTTTACCGCACGACGCTTGAGTGTCGTGCAAATCTTGGCGAAGCAACAGGCACCGTACAAGAATGAAGATGCTTCCCGTAGATACAGATACTGCATGCCCGCTGACTGACAATGCCACTGAGCGTCACCAGTCCGCCTGCATACGGTACGCCGCAGTGCATCCTGATAATGAGATAAGAAGTTCAATTCTTGATGGCTTCATGAGCCTGGATGGCTCTAGAAGTGGGCGACCGCTGGACCTATAAATGTTTGGATTTCATGCCTGCACGGTTTTCCCGCGCCGCACCTGCCCGGTGCTCAGCATCTTTTGCATTGTGCCAACCACCACCAGCGCAGTCCCGCTGACTCGGTCGATGGGCTCCACGCCTCTGAGATTCGCCTCAAACCTGTCAAGGCTGCCGCAGCCCATGATGCAGTCTGTGTTGTATGCAATGGCATACTGCACTAACTCCGGCAGCTGGTCCTGCACGCCCTGGAGGGGCAGGGCGGCGCGGTCCGCGAATGGGCACAGGTCTCCAGCGATAAAATCTAGCAGAGCCCTGATCCTGGAGTCTGTGATGGGTTTGAGTCAATAGGGGACAAGCGTGTGGGTGGGCGATGGCCAGCACCCAATGGGGCTACGACTGCGTGGCGAGGAGAGGGATTAGCCTAATCCCTCAAAACCCTGAGGGTTCCCGCATAGGCCGATTGGGAGATGACCGTGCCGTGCACACTTGCCGCCTTGCAAGCAAACGCCCCTCCCAAGCAATGCGTATCCCTTTGGCAAGTGCCGCAGAGCTGTGTGTCAAGCCTTGGCAAGCAGCGCAAGCAAGCTGCATGCATGTGCTGCTCTGCAAGACGCACGCACCTTGCTGCTGTTCCGTGTAGGCTGTAAAGGTTTCGGGCCAGACCAGCGAGGCCGAAAGCACCAGGGCCAGGCAGATCATGTCGTCTTGGCCTGCAGGGGACGGTGGGCATGCCGCCAAGTGACTTGGGTGAGCAGTGGATGTTGCTGCCAGTTCGGCTGGGCTGCTTTTCCGTGCCCGCATTGGTGAGCCTTTTACAAGCTTGTGCAAGCAAAGTGTTGAGGTCAAGACTGCAGTAAGGAAACCGTTCTCGCTGCGTCCCAGCAATGACCACTGCAAAGGGCGACCACACCCATGCCTGACGCAGCTCCTTCTTTGAAAAGGCACAGGGGCCACTGCCACAAGTGCGCAAAAGGGGCGTCACCTGCATTCGTGCCGGCCCGCAGACTCACTTGAACTCAAGCAAAACACCACGTGAAGCTGTGGCAACGAAGGGCTTGGGGGTGGCTGCTGCTGCTGTTGTGGCGGGCCGCTGCGCCGCTGCGCGCAGGTGCGCAGGCCAGCGCTCTTGCGCCGCCGGCTGTGGTCCAGCAGAAGTGAGACCAGCTCGGGCAGGTCCCCCCTCACATGGCGTAATATGCCGCCGCCTGCAGGGATTAGCATAAGAAGAAGCACACAGGGGGATTTTTATGGTAAGTCTGAGTGTCAGTGATGCTTGTAAACGTTGCAGGGAGGCGCTTCTCTCCCACGTTTGCACATACATCAACTGCAAGTCAGTGGCACCCTCCCCTGACCGGTCCCCACTGCCCCTCCGCGCAAACCCCGCAAGTTCTCAAGCGCACCTGTCGCCCGGGCTACTGCAGGCGCAGGCGCCGCCATAAACCCAGTGGCGAGCGTGCAGGTGAGGATGGTTTGTGCAATCGCTGCACCACCACTGCGCCATGTGTTTTGCAGCGCGTCCAACTTGGCCAGCGCCTCGCTTGGATGGCTTGCGCAAGTCTCTATGGATCCTATCATATCCCCAGCTCTCCGCTCGATCCACGCCATAGCTGAGTTCTGCTCAACTCGTCCGCGAAGTGAAGGTCAAATAATTGACTTGTTTTGCCGAGCGCAAGAGTGAATCGAGCGCTGCACTTCTCACATCTCAGAAAGAACGAACACGAGAGGGCACGAGCATGCAATCGCGGCTCTGAAATATCGCCCACTGCAGATTGCCCGTCAACTAGTACTGTACCACCGTATGAATTGACAATCAACTCAATGTAGCTCTACTATGCATTTTCTTATTTATAACGACGTGCAGGGCAGCTTCGCGCAAAGCCGCCCATTTCGCCTTGTGCGCTGTCGGTGTGCACAGCTTGCGCACGCGCAGGACGGCTGGTGTGCGCCCAACACACTCATGCACAAGCGTGGAAGAGACGCGCCGCCGGCTGGGGTGAGAGGCTCTGCACCAGAAATGCTGCCAGGGTATGCATATTGCTGCCTGCGCGATGCCATCAAAGTCCATGTCGTCGAGACGATGGAGACGCTCCAGGACATAATAACTGCCCACAGGGCACAGTCACAGCTGCGTAACGGAAGAGTCGCCCACAGCGCCGCCTACACCACCAATCGCCAGCAGCGGCACCAGAAGGCACAGGCCAAGGCAGACGACACACGACGAGTTACTGCTGCCATTCACTCATCACAATCAAAACCCAAGGGTGGATGACGACTGAGCAGTGCCTCAGACCCGCATTGCACGTTGTGCGAACAAAGAAGTGTAGTGTAGGGGAGTAGTCAGCTAGTCACCATATTTACTGAACAATCCCTATACTGTAGCAGCTGTGACCACTTTGTCGATACCTCAGCCCGCATCTAAGGGTGTGCTGTTGCTGGCCCCGGGTCAGATAAATCACATGCAATTGAAAACCAGTCATCTGTGCACATATACAAGCAAGCCTCATGATGCACAAGGCACCAGCCAGGATGACACAATGCCGCTGGATAGCGACCCTGTCTACAGGCGTGTGTCCAGGAGTGGCTATGCGGCCAAATCTGGGCCGAATGTCCTATCTACACCAGCCATGTAAGCAGCTGCTCTAGAGAATACAAAACCAACTATGTACAATGTGAATTGCGTGATCATGATGCAGTTTGTCAAGACCGCCACGTTTGTGCAGCATACTTTGGCTCACAAGGCGGGACCGCCACCGCCTCTGTGCAGATGCATGGTAAGATGCTTACATACTTGGAAGCGGTCATGCAAGCGCTCTGCACCGGCCGGCAATTCACGCTGTCAACTCTGGGGTCGGCGATACCTGCACGTAGTGCAGCACTGCAGCGTGGCGCGGCTGGCTGAGGCGCTGCTGTTGCTGCTGATGTCGCTGCTGCTGCTGCTGATGCTGCTGCTGATGCTGCTGCTATCACTGCAACAACAGGGGTTTTCCTTATTCTTTCCTTAAGGAAAGGATAAAGACCCCCAAGCTGGGGGGTCTGCTGAAAGGAGCTGTAAGGGAGGGGTAAGGATTATCTGAGGACTTGTGTCGTCCTGCTGGGTCGCAAGCTAACGAGAGATAAGGAGCTCGAGGGGCCACTTGAAGGAACGATTAGGGAATCTTGCCACGCTTCCTGGCCACATGCCGCAGCATTGATGCCCGCTGCTTGGGCCGGCAGGGGTACCTTCGTGGGTGATTTTGTAGATTACACATGAGGCTTGCCGTAATGGTGGCCCCTTGGCGTGATGCGTGTGTGCAGGGGGTAATGACGGTGGCGCGCGGGGCGGGCGGGGCGCGCGGGGCGGGGCGCGCTGCGGGCGTAAGGGGCCGCACAGGCGGCCGCACCGCATGCAGGTAAGGCGGGGCTGTGCACGCGCAGAGATACATGTGGCGCGAGACGTCGAAGGGTTGAAATCAGCACAAAGCAAACAGCAACAACACAGCCGTGGACCCGCAGGCGCGTGCCCACGTATACAAACGCACATGCGCGTGCACAGAATGGCAGCTGCTGATTGCATCGTGACTACCCCCTGCGGTCGCTGCAGTGCCCCCGTCCGCTTGCACCCGCACCCGCACCTGCGCTGCTGCTGGGCGCCGGGGGGCCACCGCCGCGCCGCTCGCCCCGACGCTGCTGCTGCTGCTGCTGCTGCTGAGTGACGCCGGCGCCGCGGCCTCGCCGCTGCGGTACCCCGTGCTGTTGGGCGCCCACGGCCTGGGCAGTTTTGATCATTTATACCTACAGGGGAAGCGGGGTGCCTGATTAGGTTGGGACGCACGCACAGGCGTTGTCCGCTGGCGCCGGTGCATGCTCAGGCTGCGTGCTACACGTCTGCGCCTGGGAGCGCCCAGGCACGCTGCGCCACCCAGCTGCTGCGGCTGCTGCGGCTGCTGCGGCTCGCTGCTGCTGCCGTCGGCGACGTTCGTGCTCTTCACTAATTATTGGCCAGCATGTTATTTAAGTCAAAAAATCTCGTCCTTACAGGCGTTTGCTTTGGAAGGGCACACTCTTCACACATGGCATACATGCAAAGTTTGCGGCAGTCAGCATCTTCTCAGCAGAATGAGTATGTGGCTGATCACTTGCTTTCGTAGAACTGGCGTGCTCAAACGGGCGCCACGCAGCCTGCCGCCCCCGGCCGCCGCCGGCAGCCTGCGGCCGGCGCGTGCGTGCGTGTTGGCCGCCGAGGCCCGGCTCCATTGCAGGGGTCGCACGGCCCCAGCTGCCAGCGACGAGCCCGTGCACCGCGCACCAATGACCCCGACCCTGCACCCTCCCGGCGCCCAGCAGCCGGCCGAAAATAGACCGGCCCCCTGCAGCGTCCTTGCACCGAGCGCGCCGGGGGCGGCAGGCGCGCACTGGCTGCCCGCTCCCCCAAGCGGGCGCCGCGCAGCCCGCCGCCCCCGGCCGCCGCCGGCAGCCTGCGGGGTGCAGCGGCCGGCGCGTGTGTGTCGGCCGGCTACGCATGTCAAGCCTGCGCATCGGGCCCTGCGCGCGGTGGCCCGCCCCTAAACCCTCGCGGCCACCACCGGCCAGCGCCCCGCCCACAGCCCGACCCCCTCCCTTGGTCGCCCACCCACCTGCAGGCCTCGGGCCCAGGACGCCACACTGGCTTTGACGGCGCCTGCCCTGGGGCATCGTCGCCGCCGCCGCCACGAGGGGTAATGATGAGCACGGTCCACGCCACTTTGGCGGCCGCGCCGCGCCGCGCCGGGGCAGCGGCAGCGGCGAGGCCGCCTCGGCTGGCGTGGGCCCCGGCAAAAGGGTGGAGCGCGGCAGCCGAAGCACTCTCAAGCTCTCCACCTTCCCGCAAACCGGGCGAACCCGGGAGCAGTTCACCAGGGGGACGCCACCGCCTGGGGCCGGCCCAGCATGCACGCGCACGCGCCGCTGCGGAAATAGACCGGTCCCTGCAGCGCCCTTGCACCGAGCGCGCCGGGGGCGGCAGGCGCGCCTGGCTGCCCGCTCCCCCAAGCGGGCGCCGCGCAGCCCGCCGCCCCCGGCCGCCGCCGGCAGCCTGCGGGGTGCAGCGGCCGGCGCGTGTGTGTCGGCCGCAGATGCCCGGCTCCACTGCAGGGGGTAGGACGGCCCCAGCTGCGAGCGTCGAGCCCGCGCACCGCGCACCAATGACCCCGACCCTGCGCCTTCCCGGCGCCCAGCAGCCGGCCGCGCCCACCCGCCAGCGCCCCCTGCCCTCGCCCGACCCCCTCCCTTGGTTGCCCACCCACCTGCAGGCCTCGGGCCCAGGACGCCACACTGGCTTTGACGGCGCCTGCCCTGGGGCATCGTCGCCGCCGCCGCCACGAGGGGTAATGATGAGCACGGTCCACGCCACTTTGGCGGCCGCGCCGCGCCGCGCCGGGGCAGCGGCAGCGGCGAGGCCGCCTCGGCTGGCGTGGGCCCCGGCAAAAGGGTGGAGCGAGGCAGCCGTCAAGCAGCACTCTCCCCCCTCCACCTTCCCGCAAACCGGGCGAACCCGGGAGCAGTTCACCAGGGGGACGCCACCGCTTGGGGCCGGCCCAGCATGCACGCGCACGCGCCGCTGCGGAAATAGACCGGCCCCTTGCAGCGCCCTTGCACCGAGCGCGCCGGGGGCGGCAGGCGCGCACTGGCTGCCCGCTCCCCCAAGCGGGCGCCGCGCAGCCCGCCGCCCCCGGCGCTGTGGCCTGTTCGGGGCGATTGTGCAGGCATGGATCACAACGTGAATCTCTGGCAATGCTTTTTTTGCCAACAGTCGCAGTGCTCTGCGGCACATGCAGCACAAGCAGGAAGCAGCCCCCCGCTTGGCGGCAGGTACACATGCAACTGCGCCCGGATGCCGCGTTGTGCGCCTCGCTGCTCTATCCAATGGATGTTAGTCCCTTCGAATTACATATGCAACGCACCTTCGCCTGGAGGGCTGCACCCACAACAATGCCCTGAACACGCATGCCATGCACGCCATGACGTGGGCAAGGCCGCCGCTGTTAAATGCACGAATATATCTGCTAATTTCTGTCAAGCAATGCCCGTTTCTCCCGGTTTCGATGGGATGCACCGTGCGCAAGTGCTGTTTTCATAACATTGTTCGGGCACGCAGCGTTCAGTAAGTACGCAGAAGCAATACCTCAACGGATTTTTCAAAAGCAAACATGAAGTATGATGAGGTCGATCTGACACAGGCGATGTCTGGGTCAATGATGAGTCAATCTGCCCACCTAGTGACAAGTTATCCATGGCGGTAGCTGCGGCGAACAGGAGGAAGCTGTAGATTTATCAAAATTTTTGCAGGGTGCTGCCACATCCACCTGCGTGCCTGGCCAGGCGTTAAGTCGGCACCACTAGGTGCACGAAGTCGCGCTAACTCATGCAAAACACCGCCTGCTTGACAAATCGCAGTGATGGTTAACCACATGACTCTAATGAAGGCTAGGGGTAACGCATGTAATTCAACCAGCCTGCTCTCCATACCCGAAGAGCCCTGCACCCTCTGCTGTCGACCTGTGTCCACTTGTGCCACAGTGTTGTCACGGGGCGGTAGCAAACGCCGACATGCGGTACGCGCAAACATTGAATTACGTTACATTACATCACACTTTTCCAGCAGCGAGGGGAGAAACCCTGGCTCTCCAAAGGGGTAACGCCTCTAACTGTAAAGGCCAGAGGACAAAGTGGGTGCGGCCAATTCGGGAATTAGCAACAGGGGCGTGCGCCTCCTTGGCAGGAGATCGAAGCAAGCCTTCTTCCACGCAGGGCGATTAGGGCAGCGGTCGTCTTGGCGAACGGGGGCGTCAAGACCTATGGCAGCACAGTTTTGCCTCACTAGATCAAACCATGACACACGCGGCCGCCCCACAGCGCGCGGGCCAGGGGCGGCGCTCCAAAACGTAAACTGGCGCTTTTCGGGCTGGCAGACGAGTGTGGTTCACGCGCATAGTATGACCCAGTTGACACGCAATGTGCGCAGAATAAATGCGGCGCATGCCGCAGCACGCGTGACCGCGAGACGCACGGCGTCGCAAAGCGGCGGCATGGCAAGCAGCACATGACGCGATTACACTAGTCCAAGCCACTGTGCCGTTGCGGCGGCAAATTACATGATGAATGCGCTTCAGTCACCCAGTTGATGTACGTTGTACTCAATGGAGATCCCCTTGCGACGCTCTCACACTCTCACCTGCCCGGTCACCCTTGGCACGTATGGTGGTGAGCACCTGAGAGAGAGCTGCGTGTGTCATCGATCTATTCGTCTGGCCTCGCCCACTTTGATACGCCCAGCCCGCCGCACGCGTGCGCCTGCCTAGGTGCAACAAGTGGCAACCTGGGCGCAGTTCCCTTAAGAAGGGGGGAACCTTGGGTTTTGGCTGCTGAAACCACCGGCACACTGCTGTTGGCTTGGAGCATGCCATTTGCCTCAATGCACCCTGTCAGATACGGCACCGTACGATAAACTGTGGCATGGTGTTCGATATTTATGAGGATACGGATACTGCACCCATCGTATCAGATCAGTTGTTCAACTCCTTGCATCATCAGATTGTCGAGGATAGCCACGTCGTGCGATCCGCTGTTTATCAGTCATCTTGATTAGCAGCTGGTTTGCGCAGGCTTGGCGCCAGTGATCTGCTGATCGAGCAAGTGTTACAGGGGAGCAGCCAACATGGCTGCTTTCAGCTTTGGCCAGGTATGATTTTGCGTGTATACAAATCAACAATCCTGAGCCGGTATGACACGTGCAGCAGCAGAAGCCGGGTTGCCTTGATGGTGCCACCCTTGTGCTGTAGTTGAGTAGTGAGCGCCGCCGAAGCTGATGGCGGCAAGTGTCGCACCCGTTATCTGCACTCCCTCCTACTCCGCGGCACCAATGATACAACATACGCAGGCAGGCAGCACACCCGCGTTTGGCGCGCCCAGCAGCACACCCGCCTTCGGCGCGCCGGCGGCGAGCAGCGGCGGGTTCAGCTTCGGCGGCGGCGCTGCGCCCGCATTTGGCGCCCCCGCAGCCAGCAGCGGCGGCTTCAGCTTCGGCGGCGCCTCGACGCCTGCGTTTGGCGCGCCTGCGGCGTCGTCCGCCGGCGGCAGCCTGTTTGGCGGCTCGGCGCCCGCCTTCGGCGCGAGCGGCGGCTTTGGGGCGCCAGCTGCGACCAGCTCGCCTTTCGGCGGCTCCCTCTTCGGCACCCCCACCACGGCGCTCACCCAAGCCGGACCATCCCTCGGAATCTTCGGCCAGCCCCCCACCCAGACCGGCGCTGCCGCGAGCATCTTCGGCGCCGCGGCGGCGGCCGCGCCGCAGCAGCAGCCCGCGGCCGCCCAGTTTGCGCCCGTCGCGCTCTCGAGCGGCGCCGCCGGCGCTGCCGGCGCCGCCGGCGGCGCGGACGCCGCGCGGGAGCTGCAGGAGATCGCAAACTGCTACAGTCCCGGCCACAGCAGCTTCAAGTTCAGCCACCTCTTCTTGAACGTGGTTCGGCCGGAGCAGCGGGTGCGGCCGCAGGGCGTGGACGAACTGAGCTGGAAGCAGGCCATCAAGGAGGCGGGCGGGGAGGACAACCCGGAGGGGTGCGTGCGGGCGTTCAGCGGGGGCATGGTCGGCATGGCACGGGACTGTAGCAGTCTCGCGTGATGTCCCTCGTATCATCGCGGTCATCGCAGCTGCCGCTATGTTGTGCCCCAACGAATGTGGTGCTGCACAAGCTCGGAGCCCGACGCACCCGCTGGGCCATCTTCCTCTCCCCCTTGCCCCGCGCCCTGGCGCCCCGCAGGCTGTGGCCAACGCTGGCCAGTGGGTTTGGTGACCTGCTGAAACGCGCGCAGGTGCAGGCGGCCACGATGGACGAGAACAAGCAGCGGGTGAGAGGCCGGCGGGCCGGGGCGTGCGCGCATGCGGGGCGCGTGCGTGCGGGGCGTGCGTGTGCGGCTTGACCCACATGCGTGAGCGCCTGCATGCATGTTTTGTCTGGAAGTGCGCGTTGGAAGGCGGGCGCGTGCGCGAGTGCGTGCATTTATGTGTGTGGGTTCACGCGCATGGAGGGAGGTTGAGTGATCAGCAGCTTTGCCTCCATTCCACTGCCGCCCACATCCGCTCCTTGCAACATCCCCACACAACCCCCGCCTTGCCGCCGGCACTCCTTGCCTGCGGGCGCCTCCAGAGCTGCGCCCGGCCCTTCTTTATTCATGCACCCATCGTCCAAACAAATCTCACCGCACCGCACTCCCCCAGCTGTCTGAGCTGCGGGACCTGGCCCACAAGCTGGCGCGGCGGCAGGAGACAGACATCGGGGGCCGCGTGCGCTCCCTCATGGTGACAGCGGAGGCCGTCTGTGTGCGCCCCGCGCCGCGGAAGCGGGTCGGGCCGGGCACCGGGCCGCCGGGGCGCGTCCAGTAGGGGCCGGGCAAGAGTCCTATCGTGGACGGGAGCGGCTGCTTCACGGCGTGCGAGCGAGCGGGCTGCAGTGGCGGCGCACAGGCAGCAAGCTCGGCGCGTTTCCAGAAGAGGTGCCCCTTCGTTCATCAGCGCTCTCTCCCTGCCCAGCCCCCGCATATCTGACCTCCTCTTGCCCGCCCACCCATGTCCCCCACAGGAGCGCCACACCGCGCTGACTCAGCGGCTGCTGAGCATAGCGCGCAGCGTGGACGGGCTCGAGGGGCGGCTGGCGATGTACATGGGCGTCAGGTGGGGGCAGGCTGACAGGGGCGGGCTGACAGGGGCGGGCTGACAGGTAAGGCCGCCCACCTGCCAGCGGCCGCATACTTGTTTGCGGCGATCTGCAGCTGCAGGGAAGCTGCGTCACGGGAGGCTGTGTGCTCGGCGGCGCCGCGTGCCTGCTGCCGTCGAGCCGCCGCCGCGTCCAGTTCGGTGCGGTTGGCTGCCACGCGTGCGTTCGCGGCGCGGCGCGCCGACGGCGCCCGTCCCGCCGCCCCTGTCATGGCTGCCGCCACGCCGCAGGGGCGATGTCTCGCGGGAGCGGGAGGCGGCGATCGCGCGGACGATGGACGGGGTGGAGGGGGAGCTGTCACTCGCGGCGGCAGGCGGGCTGCAGGTGGGGCCGCCTGCCCCCAATCCGTTTGCTGTTGAGGATGTCAGCTGTTGTGGGGCCGCAGGCTATTCATCCGTTCATGTTCGGGTCAAGAGGCAGCGTGTCACCCACGGCGAGGTTGCAGAACCCTGGTGTGCACAATGCTGCGAGATCTGCGCTGCGAACATGAATGCAGCGACGGGGCGGCCGCCGCATATCAAGCCTTCCCAGCCGCAAGCACTGTCCACTCCGCGTGCGAACACCAACCCCCGCACCCGCGCGTGCGCCCCGCCCCCGCCCTCAGCGCCGCGCGGACGTGGTGGCGGCGGCGGTGCGCCTGAGGGCGTCGGGCGGCGCGGTCAACGGCGGCGGCGGCGGCGGCGGCGGGGACGGCGGCGGCAGCCAGGCGTTGGACGAGGCCAGCATGGGTCAGCTGTTTGCGGTGCTGAAGGACCACGCGGACGCGCTGCAGCGGCTGCAGGAGGTGCTGCGCAGGTGGGGCTGGAGGGGTTGGGTGTGTGCACGTGTGAGCGCGTGGGTGACGGCAACAGAGTGTGTCCGGGCAAGTGTTGTGGTGTGTGCGTGTGTGTGCGCACGCATGCCCGTGTGTTGAGTGTGCAAGTAACTTTCGTGAATCTGTTGTTTTGGGGGCCTCATTGAGCGCGCAGCCTTAGCCAGCATCCGCTGCGGGTCTGGGCAGCCCTGGCGGCCGTGCTGCCCCCCCCCCCCCACAC
>NW_014013272.1:12177-13237 GCF_000611645.1 Monoraphidium neglectum | reverse complement strand
CCCCCACACGGCAGCCCTTACCCCGCCCCTGCATACACCGGCCATGTAAAGTTTACCCGCATTGCAGACGCCCTCAACCCCCCTCAACCGCCTGCAACCAACCCAATCGCCAGGGACGTTCTGGACGCGTCGGTCCTGAGGGGCGGCTCCCGCGACCAGACGGCGCCGGCGGGCCTCGGCATGGCCGTGCTAGAGTCCGCATGAGCCCCCGATGTGACCAGATCCGCGGCCGTGCTTTCTTGTTTACTCGTTGCCGCAGTGCCAAAGGCTGCGGCGTTGAAAACAAGGCCGCCAAGGGAGCGGCGGATCACCCCTGCAGGTCGCGCTGCGCAGACGCCTGCGCCGCGCTGCTGCGCTCTTTCTCTGGCGGCAGGGGGCCTGCCCGCTGTGCATGTGCAGTCGCATGTCGCTCGTCCTCTCCTCTCTCAAGCATATGCTCTTTTGCGGGCCGCTCTGCGGCAGCGTGTGCCGTGCGCGTGTCAACAGACAGCGTAGCGGCGCCTCTCACAGTGCCCGCAGCAGCTGGAGGCGTAATGACCGCCCCCAACCACCGGCCACAAGACCACGACCGGGCCCAAGCTAGGCCGACAATAAGTGACTCAAATGCCAGGCCAATCAACCTTGCAACAAGAGAGTCACAATTCGAAATTTCAAACCAACTGATTTACAGGTCTCCCGCCAGCTCGGCGAGCTCCAGCCACCGCAGCTCCATCTCCTCGCTCTTGGCCACCAGGTCGGCCAGCTTCCCGCTGGCTTCCTCCAGCGCCGCCCTCTGGGAAGGGTCGGCCGCCAGCTTCGCCACCTTGGCCTCGAGGGCCGCCTGCTCCTTCCCGGAAGCTTCCATGGCCTTGCACAGCTTCTCGTACTCCTCCCTCTCTTTGAAAGACAGCGTCGTGCGCTTGCGCGCTGCCGGCTTGCTGCTGCTGGCCGCGGGCGCCACCACGGGCGCCGCCGCCGCTGCTGCCGCGGCCCCCTTCGCCTTGCCGCCGCCCTTCTTCCCCGCCGCCGGCGCCGCGGCCGCCGCTGTCGCGCTCCTGCCGTTGCTGGCGGCCGCGGCGGG
>NW_014013272.1:0-12003 GCF_000611645.1 Monoraphidium neglectum | reverse complement strand
CCGCCGCTGTCGCGCTCCTGCCGTTGCTGGCGGCCGCGGCGGGCGCGGCGGCCGGCGACGGGTGCTCAAAGTCGGCGTCGCTGAGGCCGTCGTTGTATGACAGCTTGGCGCCGCCGTTCTGGACGCGCAGGATGTGGGTGGCCTGCAGGCTCTCCGCGAAGGACCTGTTGTGGGTGATGGCTATGATGGCGCCCTTGAACTCACGCAGGGCCCCTGCGTTGGGTTCCAGAGGGGGCGCGACGGCGTGGCGGGCGCGTGGTTTATCGGTGAGCGTGTCCTAGAGAAGCCGCGGGAACACGCGGGGACAGGGTGGGCGCTCAGCTGAGGGGTGGGTGGGCGAACCGCGTCGGCCCATCCCTGGCGTGGGCCGCACCCCGGGGGCGTGCGGGGCAGGGCTGTACAAAAAGGGAAAGGGCTGTGGCGGGGGCGGTCGGAGCCGTCAGCTGTGTGCGCGCTGCGCACCTGTGAGGGTCTCGATGGTCTGTGCATCCAAATGGTTGCTCGCCCTGCAGGGTGGTCAAAGCAGGAAAAACGTCATGCCACACGTTCAGTGCAGAAATACTGGAGCGCCTGCTGCCGCGCCACAATTGCTGTATACTTTCAGGGCAGCCACAGCAGAGACGGCAAGCAGACATGCAGACATGCGCACGTGAACACACACACGCGCGCGCGCGCGCGCGCGGCAAGCACACACAACAGCTCGCGGCCGCTCACTCGTCCAGCAGCAGCACGTTGGCGGGCACCAGGGCAAAGACCGCCAGCGCGACGCGCGCCTTCTCGCCGCCGGACAGGGAGCCTGCAGCCAGGTCGCGGGCAAGGGGCGGAGGGGAGGGGGTTCATCCCTGCGCACGCGGCTGGTGCAAATGCGGAACGCCTTGCGGAGGGGGTGTACAAAACAAGAGCTCCAAGGCGACACAGCCGCCTCAGCCATGGGCGGGCTGCCCGATACGCCCCCTGATGCTCCGAGACACCGGCCTCAACGCGGAGGCGTGGGTGGGGGGGAGCGCCAGGGCGGCTTTGCCCGACTGCGCGTCACGCTACCCTGCAAAGCACAAGGGGGGGGGCAGCTGCGGGCCCCCGCTTCGCCTGATACTTCCCCAACTCGCTTCCCCCGCTTGCTGTGCCATTCTGCAAAGCTTTGACTTCTAGGCAGCCGGCAGGGGACCCCCACCTATGGTCTGCAGCGCCATCGACCCCACCAGCCCCAGCGCCCCCAGCGCCTGGCGGCACTTCTCCAGGGTGATGCTGGAGTCCTCCTCGCGCGCCTTCTCGCACACATAGTCCAGCGCGGGGCGGTCCAGGGGCAGCTCCTGGGGTTCAGAGGGGTGCGGGGTTGGGGATTGAGGTCCAAGGGGTTGATCGAGTCCAAGGCCGCAGCGGTGTCAGGGGCGGAAGGGTGGGGGTCGAGAAATCAAGACCAATCCAGTCGGAGGCTGGTGGGGTGCGATGCCTGAGTGCGGGCGCCCTGGCTTGGGCGGCAGCGAGCGCGCCCCGCAGACAGAGGGGCTGCCGCACCCGCGGTGGGTGGCTGGTCTTCAAACCGCACAGGCCTTCAAAAGGTATCAAGCCGCCCTTCTGGATCTTCAAGAAGTCGAGTGTTCAAACATAAATGGACATATCGAACACGCCCAAAGCCGCCCCTCACCTGCGCAAGGTCTTGTGAGAAGATGCCCAGCTTGGCGCCCTCCCCCAGCTTCACCCTGCCCGCCCAGGGCTGCGGTGAGAGATGGGGCACGTGGGGGGCGGTCCGCAGAGTGAGGGGCGGGATGAGGGGGTGCGGCGGCGCGAGGAGGATGGGGTATGGCGCCCCGCATGTTGCGCGCACGTGTTCTCGAGCGACCTGGGGAAGCAGGCGCCTGCCGAGGCCACCACCAGCTGGAATCCCTTGAGTCCGATTGCAAGCGTGAACAAGAATGGGATATAATCCAGAACCCAGCACAAAAGACCAAGGAACACCAAATCAATAAGGAGGCATGGGTGCAAACCTGGACGGTGCCGCCGATGGTCTTGAGCAGCGTGCTCTTGCCGGCCCCATTCGGCCCCAGCACCAGCACGCGCTGGCCCTTCTGGATGACGGCGTTGACGCCTGCACAAAAGGTTGGGGCGGACGCGTGCTTCGTTGACACAAGCTTTGAGGCGGGAAGGGAGCTGATATGTGCACACCATGCGTGTGGTTCTGGACGTGCAGCCGCAAGTGCCTGGACATGCAACCATCGCGGTGTCCCAGGCAATGAGAGGGGGGCCAGCAGCCGCGATAGTTGCAAGGTAGGTTGGCTTGTCGACAATGCGCATGCACATGCACATGCATTTTCGTGCGTGCGTGTGTGCGTGCATGTGTGTGTGTGTGCAACGCACCGGACACGACCGGCGGCCGGCCGGCGTCCGGTGAGCCCCAGCCTGTGGCGACATCCTGCAGCTCCAGGACATCGGTGAAGCAGGGGGGCGGGGGCGGCAGCTTCAGGGCCACCTGCAGAAGGCAGGGGTCCGAGGGGGCGGGTGGGCAGGCAATGAAGCGAGGTGAAGGGAGGCGATGGTTGGTGGGGTGCGCCGAGGGTACGGGCGCCACAAGGAGGTTTTGAGAATGCATATTCCCGGCTTGCGCCCAGGTGCGATGCAGAGAGCAACCACGGAGGTCGACTGCAGACAGAAGCGGCGGCTCGCCCGCGCCCGCGCACCTTCCGGGCGTCCCCCGGCCCCGCGCCGCTCGACGCCGCGGGTATCTCCGGCGCGCTCTCCCTCAGCTTGTCGAGCTGCTTCTGCCGCGACTGCGCCTGGCTGGCCTTCGACGCCTTGGCGCCGAAGCGGGCCACGAAGGCCTCGAGGCGCTCTATCTCTGCCTGGGTGGCGGCGGCGGTGGCGGCGGCGATGGTCTCGCGCTCCTCACGCATCTCGAGGAACTTCTTGTAGCCGGCGGCAAAGTGGTGGAGCTTCTTGCCTCGGACCTGGGGTTCGGGGCGGGGGCCGGCGTGGGGTGATGGGGTCGAGTCCTACGCTCCTGGAGGCGACGTGCAGGCACACATGCATGT
This sequence comes from Monoraphidium neglectum, assembly GCF_000611645.1. Lineage (NCBI taxonomy): Eukaryota > Viridiplantae > Chlorophyta > Chlorophyceae > Sphaeropleales > Selenastraceae > Monoraphidium > Monoraphidium neglectum. The sequence goes on along the minus strand of NW_014013272.1, from coordinate 8,977 downwards.
ACACATGCTGATGCATGTGTGCTTGTGTAACTCCAAACTTGGTCCCTGGTCCTGTGTGCCCCTCGAAAAGTCCACAGGGCTGCGCGCTTGCTTTTAGCCAGCATGGGGAGAATAAAGGGAATGGAAAATAAAGCCCTGGGGCTCAGGTTTTTGCAATGGAGGTTTGGCCCGTCGCTCCTGACAAGCTTCACGGGTTGCTGGTTTATAGATTATATGTGAGTGGGCGTTGAACGCACCTCGCAGATCCGATCGCATGCGCCCTCCAGCAGCGCCTCGTCGTGTGAAACCAGCACCAGGGTGCCGCCGCTGGTGGCCAGGAAGCCGGAGAGCCACTTGACTGCCGCACTGAGATCAAGATGGCGACCACATTGGTTCGATAGGGCAGGTCAATGAAGGTGTGTCGAGCCGACAGGGTGCAATACGCTGTCTAAAGCTACCATCGCCGTCATCTGCAAAGCGTTGGTAATGCAGTTCCGCGATGCCTACTGTGCCTGTTGCCTGTGGCCATACAGCTGGCAGTGCACCCAGGGCTGCGGCGCACGTTTCGACGCGATAGGCGTCTGAGTGCCCGCCCCCTCGCACGCCACCCACCTGTCCAGGTGGTTGGTAGGCTCGTCCAGCAGCAGAAGCCCGCCAGACGCACCCTTGGACGCCGCCTGCCCCGCATCGCTCAGCAGCAGGCGCGCCAGAGCACTGCGACCGTCCGAGTGGCGCGGGCCCGGAGGCGGCGTGAGTGCAAAGCCTCGAACACCACCGCGTGTTCACGCAGTGGCGAGGCATAACGCAGAGTGCAGGCTCTGCCGTCAACCGCCGCACCAAAGTAAACCCACCAGTCCCCGCCTCATACACGCCCCAGCCCAAAGGCCGTGCCCGCGCCCGCGCGCTGCCGTCCGCTCACATCCTCATCTGCCAGCCGCCGCTGAACTCCGCGCAGCTTTTGTGCCACTGCTCGGGCGCGAAGCCCAGGCCCGACAGCACGCCGCCGATGCGGCGGTCGGCGTCGTAGCCGCCCGCGGCCTCGAAGGCATCCTGCGCGTCGGCCAGGCGGTCGCTGGCCTTGGGGTCACCAGCCAGCATCGCCTCGCTCGCCTCGGTCATGGCCGCCTCGGCGCGCACAATGGCTGCAGCGCGGGGCGCCGCGGATCCGCGTGTGAGAGAGAGAGAGAGGGTTAAGGGTTCCGAGGGGAGCGTGCGAGAGAAACTTGCCGACAGGTGACAGCATGTGCCGTCACATGACAGCAGTGCGTGCACCGACTTCACTACCTCGCACTGCTGCCAAGGAAAAAACCGGCACGCAGCCCCCGGCGGTACCGCCCGCCGTTGAGTGCAAGAGCGCGGCTCGCGCGGCAGTGCGCTCATGCATGCGGCTGCGACTGCACGCGTTGCGCACCTCTCATCTGGCTGCGCGCCTCGTCCCAGACGGAGCGCGTGCTGCCGCTGACCGCTGTCTGCTCGAGGTATCCCAGCTCCACCTTGGGGGCCACCACCAGCTTGCCATTCACCTGCAGGGCCGTTGAATGTGGTCACGCGGCGGTGGCAGGATTGGACCAACAGTAACAAGTGTTCAAATGCATGGGGACGTTGGGCCGGTCGCATCGCACATGCGCGGCAGGTGCTGCTTACATGAGCGGCGCACGGCCTGCGAATACTGTCGGAGCTGGCCAGCCGGCATCGCAGGGCCACGCAGGAGTCGCGCAGCGCTCCGCCGCGCACCGCCGCACGGCGTCGTGCTCACAGCGCCCTCAAAGCACGCACGCACAGCATGCACAGCGACCACAGCACCCACCGCGCGAACAGCACGCACAGCACGCGCGCGCGCGCAGCGCACCGACTTGAGCCCGGCGAGGGCCTTGAGCAGCGTCGACTTGCCGGCCCCGTTGGCGCCGACCAGGCCCACCCTGTGGCCCGGCATCAGCCGCCAGTCAACGTCCTGCAACAGGTCGCGCTCGCCAACCTGGGGAGGGAGCCGGGGCGGCACGCGTGTGCGTGTGGAGCCGTTGATAGGGCGTGATGCTGGACGGCGCGGCGGGCGGCCGTGGCTCGCGCAGAGCCGTCGCCTGCGCAGAGCACTGGCGACCGCGCGAGCAGCGCCCTGAATGCGGCCTTGCATGGAGCCTGGTTGCCACTGAGATCGCGGAACAGGCGGAGGGGACACCACACTTTGCGAGCCGCAGCTGCAGGCGGGATGCGCTTTTCCGGGCTGCGGCTGCTGCCTGGCTGCGGTGCGGTGTGCGCCACAAGGGCGTGGGTTGTGGATGGTCGCCTGCTCAGCGGCGTACCTGTACGGTCACGCCCTCGATCACCATCACAGCGCCAGCCGTCTCGCCGCGCGGGACGTTCGCGCCCATTACGTCTGCCGCAGGCGCCGCCACGGGCGCGCTGGCAGCCTGCACCACCGCCCGCACCGGCACCGCGCTCGCCCGCCGCGCGCTACGGGCTGCATGTGCGCGCATGGCGCCCGGCCGGGCGCTCAACACGCGTCCTTGCTGCATCACGCTGTGAATACGGTTGCCTGCAAATGCGGGGTTGCGCGGTGGGTCCCGATGCGCCAGGTGCGGCAGGCGGCGTGCCGCTGCCACAGCCCAGAGCGCATTTGGCATTGCAGTCCTGCTCGAGTGCGCTGCGTCCCAATATGCTCGCAGCATGTATATATTGACATGCCGCACCTTTCAGCTTCCAATTGAACGGGACGGGTGGGGCACCCTCCACAGCGCAATGGGCTGCCTGCTTTGGCGGCCGTGAACAGCAAGCTCAAGCGACTCTGAATTGACTAATATGCCTGTATATATGTCCTGAGCGTATGATGCCCTCTGGTCGAATGCCGATTCGTTGCCTCGCAAGTTGGTGCTCGGCACTTGCATCGGCATCAAGCGCTACACCAGTAGTTGTTTTGACGAGTCACTGTCTCTTCGGATACTCTTCGAATTCATCGGCGGGATTATGCCAACGGCGTACGCGCGACATAGACCCGCCATCTGGATCTTGACCCACAATGACCGGTACGTAGCAGGAAAGAAATCCAAGCAAAGGATCACTCGCATCGGCCATGGCCATGCCCTGTGATGCACGGTACCACCAGTTCCAGGTGACTCCAGGTGGTTTGCGCAAGTTGTATGAGGTACAGTACAGGCTGGCTTGCGGAGGGCGACTGGTGATGACCTGACCTGGCGCAGCATGGGCAAAGACGCAGGGACAAGGTTGTTGATGTTACATGGCATTCTGGACATGCAAAAATGCAGCACACCTTTTGAAAAGCCAAAACGCTCAGATACAGACCGCCACAATGTGGGCAGAAAATACAGACCGCCACAATGTGGGCAGAGAAACACTGCAACCAACCAAACACCATCAAGCGTAGTGTACATGTGGGGCGTGCCGTATCACTGAGGGGTTCCATGCTTTACACGTCAACCCAACCCATTTCAGGCAAACCAGTACAATACAGTGGAAGAGTAGAGAACCATAGAAACCCACAAAAGCCGCGACATGTGCCAGCAGCCCCCACTCATGTAGCCACCACCATTCCCGGGTCCATCCCTCTCCGCCGCCCATAGTTCTGCGCCTCCTTCCCGCCCCCGCCGCCCGCTGCGCCGCCGCCGCCGCCGCCGCCACCGCCACCCCCGCCGCTGCCGCCGCCGCCGCCGCCATCGCCCCCGCCGCCACCCTCCCCTGGGCAATCCCGCGACTCTGCCCCCGGCTGCGCAGGCTCCGCAGCGGCCGCGTCCTCGCCGCCGCCCTCGACGGCTGGGCCGTTGCGGTAGCGGTCGATGTTCTGCAGCGTTGCGGAGGTGAAGGGGCGCTTTCCCAGCAGCTTCTCCACGGCGTCCAGGTTCAGCACCTCCTGTGACAGCAGGGCCTAGGTGGGTGGAGGGTGCAGGGTGGCTGTGTCAGTGGTGACTGATTTGGGTGATCATGAAAGTGGGTTGCCAAGATTGCGACTTTGGCGATACAGAGATCCAGGCACACCAATGCTGTTTTTGGGATCGTAGAGGATGTCGAATACAATCCTTGGATCCTCGGCAAGGGGGCCCAACAAAGCGCGGGGCGCGAGCAGCAGCCAGCACGGGGCCGACCCGACCGGATGGATCCCCGGGCGCGCGAGCAGCAGGCGCCCGAGCAAATGCCCCGCGCGGCACGGCCGGCGAGCTGGTCAGGGCGCGCTGGAGGGGCCGTTTCAAGCAGCGCCTTAACCCATCACATCCCCCCCCTTGGGCAGACTCTGCCCGGGGACCTGCGCCATGGCCTCCACCAAGTCACTCTTTTCCTTCAGCAGCGCCACCGTGCGTGTGTAGGCTTCGCGCACGAAATCACGGACCTGTTTGACATTTTGTTTGGGGGTTGCCAAATGGTGCACGCATGTAATAAGTGCCATCCGTGCACAGAAGGCGTGGACTCAGCTCGCTCAAGGGGTCAACCCACCTGGTGTTTCAAAACGGCAGCACACGCACTCTCAAAAGCATGCGGCAAGCGCACAGGTAGGGGCGCAGAAGTGGGTTATTGTGCGCATGTTCGCCCCTCGGCGCACCTCTCCGTCGATCATTTGTGCGGTCTGGTCACTGTAGGGGCGCTCCGCAAATGCCTCCTGCTTTGGCGGGAAGGACACCAGCCCCACCTTGTCGTTCATGCCGTAGATGCTGACCTGGCGGGGGCATGCGTGTGTATGTGTGTGTGTGTGTGTGCGAGTGTGTGGACATGTACAAGTGTGTACGCGAGTATGTCTGTGTAAAAGTGTTGTCTGTGTGAGCATGTGTGCTGTATGTGTATGCACGTGTGTGGACTGCGCAGGTGTTGTGAGGGTCGCGCAGTGGGACTGCGTATGGAGCACACAGGGCGGTTCAAACGGTGAGACAGCATGCGGCGGCCCCACCCGCCACAGCACACTGCCACGCACAACTCAGCGGCGCGGTGCAAAACGCACGTTGTTACGCGGCTTGTCCCTCAGGTACGCCCGCGCGACAATTGCCCCCCCCCCCCATCTCGTGGCCGCATAAATGCTGCGCTGTAAACTGATGGCCCACCTGCGCGTAGGCCATCTGCGTCACCTTCTCCAGGTCATTCTGCGCCCCCGTGGAGATGGCCCCAATCATCACCTCCTCCGCCGCCCTGCCGCCCAGCGCGGCGCACACCCTTTGGGTGCCGTGCGGGCGCAATATGGGCGGTGACACGCACGCAACGGGTGGGTGAGGTGAGGTGAGCTGGAGTGAGGGATCTGGAAAAGGAAAGCGGGCGTCGAGGGTGAGCTTTGACGCGGAGCGGGGTGGCAGATGGTGGTGGGGCTAGGGCGACGGCAAGGGCGGCGGCAATGGCCGCGTGCTTGCACAAGCCAGCAGGCAGGCAGGTGCGTGGACAGCCGCCGAGCAGGTGACTCGGCAGGCTGGAGGGCGCTTGTGCGCACCTGTCAAGCAGCTGCTCCTTAGTCAACAGCAGGTTCTCGTTGGGCAGGTACTGGGGATTTGGGTTCATTGGTGGATTGGAGGACGGGGGGGGATAGGAGGGCGTCAAAGTCCATTTCAACAGCTGTTGATTGTGAGGTGGGAAGTCTGGACAATTGGTTTGGGGGAGATAGGCTGCTTTCATGGCAAGTGCACCACTGACGCCCAGGACGGCGGGGCAGGGCGCCCCCATTTGATTTTGGTGCCAAAACCCCCAGCAGATGAGCCCCGCGCCGCACGCTGTAAACCGAACACCCGGCGGAGCCGCCGCGCGTGTGACGCCGGCGCGGCCGCCCCGTGCTTTCCCACGCGCGCGCCCCCACCTGCGCGAACCCAAGGGCCGCCGTGCCGCGCGGCACTATGGAGACCTTGAGTAGGGGCTCTGCGTAGCGCAGGAACCAGCCCACCACGGCGTGCCCGGCCTCGTGGTACGCCACGGTGCGGCGCTCCTCCGGGGAGATGACCTTTGGGGGGAGGATGGGTTTGGTGCGCGAGTGCATTGGGAGGGGGCAGCGGGAATCGCTTCATCACAGCGGCTGTTAGGTGGTTGGCGGGCCTGCGCCAAACGGGGGAGAAACTTGGGGTTGATGTTCATCGCGGCAAGCCAAACCCCCACAAGCAAGGGGACAGGGAGGGCAAGCTGCTGCAGAAGGGCCCATACGCAGCAACACATCCAGTTGCCCGCGAGACCGCGCCCGTCGCACGGCTCGTCTGTTCGGCTGTACCACCCCCCTTTCTGCCCCCTGCCAAACACGCGTGCATCAAAGACCTGACCAGCAGCGCCACTCACGCCAGCAAAAAAACACCGCATCATTTGCTGCAAACGACCATCAGACCCCACCTTGTTCTTCTTCTCAAGGCCCCCAATCACGCGGTCGATCGCCGCCTCAAAGTCAACCAGGCCGACACACTCCTTGTTGCCGCGCGCCGCCACCAGGGCCGCCTCGTTGCACACGTTGGCGATGTCGGCGCCGCTGAAGCCGGGGGTCAGCGCCGCCAGGCGCTCTGTGGGTGGGGGAGGGCGCGACAGGAGGGAAATGTTGTGCCCGCGGCGTGAGAATGGCTGGGACCGCGCGCCACGCAGGGGCATGATTATCTGGGTTGTTGGGCGTGTCACAGCCTTCGGAGCCTTTCAGAACCTTGGAAAATTGAAATTGCCCAAAGAGGCGCCGAAGGAGCGGCGACTGATGGGGCAAAAGCAGGCACTGTCTGCTGGCACCTCGTTCAGGGTGATTTCAGGCACAGACCCTTGGCACAGCCAGAGCCCTACCCCCAGCCAACGCCCAACGCACCCGCATAGTCGTCGATGCTCTTCTCGAGTTTGAGTTTTTTGAGGTGCACCCCAAATATTTGGATGCGTCCCTTGATGTCTGGCGTGTCGATGCTGATGGTGCGGTCGAAGCGGCCGGGCCGCAGCAGAGCGCGGTCAAGGATGTCGGGCCTGATGATAGTGGCGGGGCGGGGGCCGGGCGGCGGTCGGGATGATTGGAGGGAGAATGAGTACAACATGGTTAGTCGACGGATTCATATGTTTCGCGAGCCCCTGGCCACGCGTCCACAAGGACATGCCTTGCAATCGAATTTGCAGCTGGAGTTCAACCGCCAGGCGTTCAACCCCAAACATCCCCCAGACGCCGCAGGACCACGTACGCACTCAGCCGCCTTTCCCCGCTCGCACATGCGCGCACACTGACCTGTTCGTCCCCGCGAGCACCACGACCCCGCTGATCGTGGCGAACCCGTCCATCTCCACCAGAAGCTGGTTGAGGGTGTTCTCGCGATCATCGTGGCCCCCAGCCGCGGAGCCGCGGCCGCTGGCGGTCGATGCGGCAGCAGGTAGGGATTTGAGAGGAGAGGAGGTTTCACGAAGAAAGGGTGGCGGGGATTGGGTGGGGCTGAAGGCAAGGTATGCGCACACACTTTTGGGTGTGCAAGAGAGACTCAGCCGAGGCCACCACCGGTTCCCAAAGGCCCAGCGATTGCAGAGTGTGCGTGCAGCACGCAGCAAAACTGGCAGCACATACGGCCTCAAACCCGTTGTCACACGCCCCCACTGTGATCCTCTCGCCCAGGACACACCCCATCTTGCCCGCCCCCCTCCCCCAAAAAAAACCCGCAAAGCAAGCGCTCTCAGGCGACGCAGCTGGGCCGCACCGTGCGCGCCCGATGGCGTCGATCTCGTCAATGAAGATCATGGAGGGGGCCTGGCTGCGTGCCTGCTCGTATTCCGATCCAGGGACGGGGGGCCGCACGTGGGGGTGGGAGAAGGTGAGGCTTGCTGCCAACACTGGACGGCACGGGCGCGGCAGGGCGGGGGTCGCGCGCACCCTTGAGCCGGCCTGGCCCGCAAGCCGCGGGCTCAGCTCGAGGGGCGCGCCGCCGGGCGCTGGTGCATGTGCCCTGCCGGTGCTGTTTTTCAACCCCGCCGCACCGGCCCTGCGGATGGTCGCTCGAATGACTTGCGCGCTCGCGCTCGCAAGCGGACTCCACAGGGACTGACCCGTTCGCCACGCGGTCAATCCTCAAGGCGTCCCCAGGGGTCCAGGGTTCAACAAGCCCAGGGTTGCCCCTAAACCCTGTTAGGGATACACACACACACACACACACACACCTGTGCGAAGAGGTCCCTGACGCGCGCAGGCCCCACCCCCACGAACATTTCCATAAAGTCCGACCCGCTGATGGAGAGGAAGGGCACCCCGGCCTCCCCCGCGGTGGCCTTGGCCAGCAGCGTCTTGCCGGTGCCGGGGGGGCCCACCTGTTGGTTGGGGGTGGGGGGGTGAGGGTGCGGGCGGGGTTTGGGGGTTTAGCGAGTGGCGAGGGTGGCGGGTGCTGGGCGGCGCGAGGGGCTGATTTGGGGACGATCTGCAGTCGACAGGAGCCTGGTGAGGCTCATTAATTCCCGGACAGTGATGGATCGTGAATATCCCCAACCCGCACAAGCCCATTGTCGCGACGACCAGACCCATCGCGCGCGCACACACATATTCAAGCGCTCACAACCGCACGCACGCGTGCATGCATCAGGTCCCCACACGTCATCACTCATCCACCTGGCACCCACCAGCAGGGCCCCCTTGGGGATCTTGGCCCCGAGGTTCCTGTATTTATCGGGCTTTTTGAGGAAGTCCACAAATTCCATGATCTCTGCCTTGGCCTCGTCGCAGCCCGCGACATCCTTGAACGTCACCTGGGAGGGGGTTCAGAAGGAGCGGGGGTGCCTGTTGACACCACTGGTTCACGCACGCGTGTGCTCTTGCAATGGCATGATTCAAAAAGGCCATTAGAAGTTTCATCAGAGTGTGTCAGGCGACGTCACAAAGGGCACGCTGTGCACGGCGACAGCTGAAAACCTGCGGTGCGTGGGAGTGTGGCCCCGTCCCGGCGCACGGGGCAGCGCCTCGCGCAGCCGAAGCGGCCCCGGCTTTTGCGGACACCACCCAACCCGTCGGCGCGACCTGCCCCTCAACCCCGTGACTGTCCCATCAGATACCATTCATCGGCCCCTCACCTTGTCCTTAGCATTCTTGTCCAGTGTCCCCACC
>NW_014013273.1:19435-30727 GCF_000611645.1 Monoraphidium neglectum | reverse complement strand
GCCCGCGCGCGCGCCGTGTCGGAGGCCCCCTTGGGTGCTCCGGCGCCAGCGGCCCCAAAGGGGGTCGCCGGCTTGCGGAGCGGCACGCGTGGCATCTGTTTCTAGGCGCCTCTTGTCGCGCCACCTGCCAGAGGTGGCTTGCTTGCTGGCCTGCTGCTCCTGCGCGGGCTTGTGTGGTGACCCCCTGCTGCCAGTGCGCTGCCGCCACGCCGTGCAGCTTCATGGTGGTCAACGTGCAAGCGTTTGAGATGCATCCCGTGTGGTGTTGATGCTTGTGCGTGTACAGCATTGTTGGAAGGCCTGTAAAGTGCGTTTTGGGACTGCAGTCGGGTTGACGCTCAGATTGCATCAGCGCTTCGACAGCCGCGCGTATTCTGGATCAAGCAAGGGGGTCCTGCTCCTGCCCAGCTTGAGTGGGACAGGCGCCGACTGCAGCAATCGGTTGCTTGACTTGTGAAGGCGTTTGCTGGGTACGTGGCAGCAGGCACGGCTTGCAGCAGCGGCGGCTGCTTCCCCATGGCAGTAGTTTGATGCGCCGTCAGCCCCTGCAGCGTCATCTGCTGCTCCAGCATCAGTGCGTGGCCCATGGAAAGATCGCGGCAAGCCGGGGTTGGGGTGGCGACGGCACCTACGAGGCCGTGCCAGGGATGGGCTGGTGGCGGCCCACAGCATCAGCGGTTCCTAGTGCAGCGGATCCCGCCACTGCCTGGCGCAAAGCTGGCATTGGCGGCAAGCTGCTCGCGGCGCTTTCCACCTGCCTGCTGCGAGTGCTGTGTGCGCCCACGATCACGCCAGAAGCGACGATGACCTTTTGGCGGCTGGTTTTTGTGTGTGTGTGTGTGTGTGTGTGTGTGTGTGTGCGCGCGCGCACACGCGTGTGTGTGCGCGCGCTCACGCGTTTGTGTGTGCGTGTGTGTATGGCGCGCGCGGTCGGCGTGCAGGGCAGGTATTTGTTGTCGCTGGTGGGCTCGCCTGGGCCATCATGGCGGCTGCCCACCCACGAGTGCACCGGTGGTCATCTAGAAAAGTAGTACTCACGCCGACTGACTCGATTAGTACTCACGTCGCCTGACTGGAGCCGCTGGAGGGTGGGGGCGAGGGTGCTGCGCACAGGGAGAGCAAGTTTTGGTGCGGGGGGAGGGTGCGCACAACAAGAGCAATTATTGGCCCTGGGTGGCGTCACCGCGCCGGAGGCATCCATCCACAGCGCAGGGCCAGCAATCCAGGGTCAAGCTGCGCAAATGAAGTCGGCGCACTGAACACACGTGTCAGTTGGGAGCTGGCAACTGACACCAGCACCATATACATCTATAGTTCATCTCATAACACCAAAGCTTCGGATTCAGCTTGTCTAGTACGATATGATACACGCCTGCTGCCACAGCAGTCCAGTCTCCGCTGTCACCCCGGTGCCCCGTGCAGTGCGTCGGTGATATCATCATCAGCTGCGGTCGAATGCATATTCGGTTGTCTCTTCGATCAACAGGGAGACCATTTGTCGCAGCACAGCGATCACCAAGGAATTGTAACCCATACTTGACTGCGCGTCGTGCTTGCACAAACGCATCCCGTATTCTGCTATAGGTGAAACAACTCACGCACATTGACCGCTGAACCCTCCCCCATGCACGTGCCGAGCGGCGAGGACGAGGGCGGCGGCGGCGGCAGCGGCAGCAGCGGCGTGCGCGACGGACGGCGCATGGCTCTTGATGCCGCGGCGGGGGCCGCCGCCGGCTGCATCAGCCGCGTCATTGTCGCGCCCCTAGACCTGGTGAAAATAAGGCTGCAGGTGCAGCTCGAGCCGGTGCTGGGCGGCAGCGGCATTAGCAAGTACACAGGCTTCACGCACGCCATCGCCACCGTTCTGCGGGAGGAGGGAGTCACGGTGCGGCGCGCGAGCACATGCTGCCCGTACACGCACACCGAGTGTGCTCGCGGCGGCTCGGGGCCAAACACTTGCCGCACTCATGCTGATGTTGGGCCGCGCTCAGGGCCGTCAGTCCAAAGCGGACGCGCCTCACTGTGCGCTCCAACCGCGCGCTCCAACAAGCCGCGCCGTGCTGTTCAAGCACGCGACTGCAGCGTCCCCCGCATGCACTAGCAGCGCCAACAACGGCCCGTGATGCTCCCCCTGCCTGCGCTCATGCCACCCCGCCCGCCTTCCGCTCGACCGCGAGGCGACAAGCCTGCAGTCGACCGGCGTTTCGACTGGCCTGCATTGCGCGCCCGTGCCGCTCGCACCTCCCTCCTCCAGGGCCTGTGGCGCGGCACGGTCCCCGGCCTGCTGCTGACGGTGCCCTACACGGCTGTTCAGTTCGTGGCCTTGCAGCAGGTCAAGGACACGGCGGCCCGGCTGGGCTGGACCGCGCGCGACTCCCCGTGGGCGCCGGCCGTTTCGTTCGGCAGCGGCGCGGTGGCGGGCGCGGCTGCGACGGTGGCGTCCTACCCGTTTGACCTGCTGCGGACCACCCTGGCCGCGCAGGGGGAGCCCAAGGTGCGGCGCGTGTCGAGATGGGCAGGGCTATCCTGTGGACGGGCTCTGCCCGGTGTCAGAAAGGTGCCACAAGGGCAACACGAAACCAACCTGGTAACAGCATGCCGGCTGCAGCTACCCTGGGAACGCGCATCGTGCAACAGAGAAAAGAGCCCGCCCATAATCCTGGCCGTCTGCCTGCGCGGCCGTGGTTGCAGTACCACCCTCTCGGCGCACAGGGGGCGCCCGCACGACACCAGCCACCCGCGCCCGTTGACCCCCTGTTTCGTACTGCGTGCGTCCAGGTGTACCGCACCATGGGGGCGGCGGCGCGCGGCATCGTGAAGGACCACGGCGTCATCGGGCTGTACCGCGGCCTCGGGGTTACTTTGATTGAAATTGTGCCGTATGCGGCGCTGCAGTTTGGGCTGTACGACGCCCTCAACACCGCCTGGAAGAACGCACGGGTCAAGGTGGGCCCCGCTAGGGGAGCTTGGGCATGGGTGGGTGCGTGCCGGTGCAAATGTGTGCGTGCCAGCGCGCATGTGTGTGTGTGTGTGTGTGTGTGTGTGTGTGTGTGTGTGTGTGTGTGTGTGTGTGTGTGTGTGTGCACCTGTGGGCGCGCACGTGAGGGAGGGAGGCTTTGCACAGGCTCAACAGGAGGGCAGGTGGCGACAAGGCCAAGCCGGTTGTAATCCCTGCCGTCACCCTCCACCTGCCCCCGTGCATCCGCGGCTTGCAGGCGGCGCAGCAAAGCGGGCAGGGCGCCAGCAGCAAAGGCAGCAGTGGCGGCGGCGCGGCGCCGCCGCCTGACAAGGTGCAGGCGTTCACGTGCGGGCTGTTGGCCGGGCTGGTGGCCAAGCTGACCAGCCACCCCCTGGACGTGGCCAAGAAGCGGTACCAGGTGGGAGGAGCACCAAGTGGTCGCATGCACTCGGCGTCTTGGAGCGCCCAGGCGGCGCGATGCATGGCGGTCGCCGGCCCGCCACAGCGGGCGGCCGCAGCAGCGACGGCCTGGTGCGTGCGATGCAGGAGGTGCGGGGTCAGGCGGTGGCGTGCAGGCAGCGTGTGCAGGGCTGCCGGCTTCCGGTCGCGCCCGCAGTCGATGCAGATGCCCGCGTCCCCTTGCTCTTTTTGCGCGAACCAAGCCCCCTCGCTCCCCTCCCCAAAAACCGGTCCCGGGGCTCCAGGTGGCGGGCCTGCCGCGGTCGCTGCGCTACGGCGCGCGCGTGGAGCGCACCCTGGCCATCCAGCCACTCTTCTCATGCCTGGCGGAGATCTACCAGCGGGAGGGCGTCGCCGGGCTCTGGAAGGTGCGCGCGGGGAGCCTCGGGCCCCCCCTTTGCAGCGCTGCAGCGCGTCACCCTGCCGCGCGTTGTTGCGAGCGGGCCGGTGGCTGCCAGCAACCATTGTCGCATTCTGGGGCTGCCCTCCGCTCGACCATGCCGGGTGGCGCGTGTCCACCCAGTTTCGACCTCGCGCCACCTCCCCTTTTTCGACACACGTACACGCCCTTGCTCCGGCGACCCTTGGTAATTGTGGCGCAGGGGTCTGTGCCCAGCATCGTCAAGGCGGCACCGGCGGCGGCGCTGACGTTTTTGGCGTACGAGCAGATCATCGCCTGGATGATCGCCTCCGGCTGGGCGGGTGACGGCGGCACGGGGCAGCAGCAGGCGCAGGTGTCAGCGCAGGAGCAGGGGCAGAAGCAGCGGCAGAAACAGCGGTAGCAGCTTCGGCTCGTTGGGCTCGTCGGCTTTGCCGTGATGCTGAGCACTGTCATTGAAGGGCGGCTTGCTGCTGCTGCCGCTGCTGCCGCTGCCGCTGCTGCTGCTGCTGCTGCTGCCGCTGCTGCCGCTGCCGCTGCTGCTGCTGCTGCTGCTGCCGCCGCCGCCGCTGCTGCTGCTGCCGCCGCCGCTGCTGCTGCTGGCCGGATGGCAATCCTGTCATGCTGCCACCCAAACATGAATGCCTTGATCATCTTGTCATCGAACTCATTTTTTTTCTGGCCATTGTCCACCCCCTTCTTGTATATGTGCATTGGGTGGCAACCCTGCGTCCCCATTGCTGTGGTCCCCTGTTTTGTAGGCAGGTTGGACCGCACACCATTGCAAACCAGATCCCATCCCAATTACAACTACCAGCACAGCCACGCTTCATCAAACTCACTTACAGAAGGGAAGGGGCAGCTGAAAGTACCACAGGCCCTTATCATCCCGCACAGCAGCGCCGGCATGCAGCAGGTCTCCTACCCCTGCAATGCGCCCAGCTCATCATCAGAGCAGAGCGCGCCAAGATACACAATAACACATGGCCAAGCGAGGAACTTCGACAAGTGTGTGATGGAAAGTGTGTGCGGCCATCGCATGTATCCTAGAGTGGTGGCGGCAGGTGCTAGCACCAGCACAGCAAGCCACGGGGCAGGCGAGGGTGGAAGCGTGTGATGTGATGTTGACCAGGATTGCGCCTGCAGGTGGATAACCGCATCATGGGTCGATCCTCGGCGCCCTATGGGGGTGGTCACCTCAGTGCATGTGGGGGCTTGCGGGACGTTGCCAGCCGCACTCGTGCGTGGCAGGCCTGGTGCTGCTTTGTGCATTTCTTGTGTTCGGCGGCAGCAGGTGGTTTGGGGGGCTGCACTGCGCAGCGCCCATCAATCATGGAAGCGGATAAGGGTGCAACATACAGCACGTGTGCATTTGTTGGGGAGTAAGGCGGATGCCCTACGCATGCATAGGGGTCGCCAAGCGCCCTAAGTAAGGCCCGAGCACCTCGCAGCGCATCGCGCGCGTTGGCGCTTGCCGAGGCACCGAAAGGGTCCAAGGCAAAACAAAGGTTTAGGGCGCAGGAATCATCTTGGCTGTCGGCATGCAACAGCAAGGGCGCAAACGTCACCATTTGAGGCATCTCAAGTGAGCCTTCAAGGCAGCAGCAGCAGCAGCGCCACAGCAGCTGCAGCGCTGGCGCGCAGGAGCTCTGCAGCGTGCGGCGTCGAGGCACCGCTGGTGCCGTACACCGCCGACGTCGCGTTCTTGATGGCGGCCCCCGTCGCCAGGGCCGCAGACTTCGCCGCGTTGGTTGCAATCTGAGCGTTTTGCTGGAGGACTGCGCCTATTTGTTCGAACGCGTCGGGAATCGTGGGCGTGACAGACGTGTCTTGTTGCAGATGACGCTCTGTCGCTGCATGCGTGGGCGCCGTCAGCAGCAGAGCTGACACCAGCGCGAGTGCGAGGATGCGGGACATAACGACGGTTGCCTTACAGTCGCAAGGCGAGCCTAGGGCCTGTATCGGGCCGCTTTCAGCCTGCAGGACCTGATGCAGAAGGCCGGTCGCTCGGTACACGGATTTCAGGGCGCAAGGACTTCACCTATTCAGCATGTATGGAGTTGCTGTGTTGGTGATCTCGAGTGCCAGCCACGTCCCAACCGGCGGCGTCACTCGAGAGCCCGACGGCGGGACTGCGAGTTTGGCCAAACTCGCAGCAGGCAGCTGTCTTGGCCAATGTTGGCAATCGGCTGGGGCCTGCACACAACAGCATGAGAAGCATCCTGTCCATTCCTTGCAAAAAAGTTACGTGCACGCCGGCAGAGTTCAACTCAGAGCATGAACTTCCAGGGACGGCTCCTCCCAGCTGCGTGTGTTCTGTCAGCCATGCAGCACCGCCTTCTCGTGGCACTCTTCCACCTTGCAAGATCACCCCAAAACACCCACGACAGCACCCATCACACCACCGCACAGAGCGACCGCCTCCCCTGCCAGGCGCCACCCCACCCGCCCCTTCTGCCATGCAGCACCGCTCCCACGACTCCCATACGGGAAAGCACGTCCGCCCAGCGACTGCCGCGCCACACCCCGCCTGAAGCACGCGCACCGCACCAGCAATATCTCTGCCCCTGCAACGCCTCCGCACTGCACACCACGACTCACACCCCCAGCCCTGCAACTTCCTGCGCGTACCCCAACCAAGGGTTTGCCTCTATACTACAGAAACCCGCCACATCGTTACAACCGTAGTGCAGCGCAGCCGCGCGCGCGCGCGCGCCGCCCCCCGCGCCGCCGCGCCGCCCCTACTCCTCGTAGTCGTCGTTCCTCCAGAACTCGCTGGTCCCGGGGTACATCACGTTGGTGGGCAGCGGCTGCTCGTCGTCCGCCAGCAGCGGCAGGTTGCCAATCTCCGACCCCAGTTCCTCCCAGTCCTTGCCCACAGAGCGGCCGTCCTTCGGCTCCAGCACCTGCCGGACAGCAAGACGCGGCCCCGGGCCGGCGCACGCGCAACCATCAGACCCGCGCCGGGGGACGAGGGCGCGAGGGGAATGCGGCTGCAGAGCCGAGCGTGGCGAGAGCATCCCTGCCGCCCGCGCCTCGGCACTGAGCCTGCCCTACCCGTCCAAGGCCGCGCCAAGGCCCTGGCACAGCCGCCGGCAGCCTGTTCCTGTGCCGCCGCCCCACCTGGTCGATGAGGCCGTAGCCAACCGCCTCGAAGGGGTTGAAGTATCGCGGCCGCTGGAAGTCGCTGGTGATCTCCTCCTCGGTCTTGCCGGTGGAGGCGGCCAGGTACTTGGCCTGGAAGTTTGTGTGTGTGTGCGTGCGTGTGTGGGTGTGTGTTTATGTATGTGTGTGTGTGTACGTGTGTGGGTGTGTGGACGTGTGTGTATGTGTGTGCGCGCGCGCATAAGGGCATGTCGGAGCAATGACCCTGTCAGGGCCCCTCTCCCCACACATGGGCCATGACAGGCGCCATGGCGACTCAACCAATGCATTCAGATAGTATGCACTGCCCAAACCAACGCCGACCCCGAGTAAGTTAGCGCCTCCTTTAAGCGCCAGACCCAGGGGCGCACCATGAGGCCGGTCTTCTCGCGCGTCACCCGCCGGTAGATGTCGATGTCGCTGGCCTGCATGCCCGACAGGCGCTGCAGCGGCTGCCGGATCATGATGGTCGTCGACCGCAGCGCGGCGCGCTTGCCCTGCGGGAGGGGTGTTGGCGGCAAAAGCCCGGGCGGCGCGGCAACGGTCAGCGCGGCCTACCGGTCCAGGCACGCGTATGGCCCCCAGCTTGCTGCAGCAGGCCCAGCCGCGCCACCCTCAAGGCCCCAGCCCACCGCCAGGGCCCCTCGCGCCACAAGCCGGGCCGCTCGCCTTGCTGCCGGCGGCAAGCAGCAGCGCCGCCTCGCCGAACGCGTTGCCGACGCAGAGCGTGTAGATGGGGCAGAACTTCTGCACCGCGCGCATCATGCTGTACACGGCTATGGCCTCGTGCTCGTTGCCGTACTTGGTGGTTGATTTCTGGGTGCGTGACACAAGCAAAGGGTGCTCGCTTGCCTTAGGTCAGCGGAGTGGCAAAGCGACCCGCCCTGGGTTCTGGCCCAGCCCAGCCAGCGGCGCTGCGCGCATCCAACACCGTCAGGGCAGACCGCAGGAGAAAAAGGCCGAGCCGGCCCTGACATTTATCACTGCTTTGACCCCAGCTGCAGGCAGTGCCCATCGGGCTTCTGCAGGCGTCCAATGGGCGCGCACCGCAATGCCCGTGGAGTTGATGTAGAAGAAGATGGGGTCAGGGGCCTCCTGGGACAGCACAAACAGCTGCGCAGTGATGAGCTCCGCCACTGACGAGTCGATGGGCATGCCCTGCGGTTTGAAGTGGGTGGATAGCGCACCGGCGGCTGCGGTCAGGGCAAAGGAAGTGACAAGGAAGCAGCAGCAGCAGTAGAAAAATATCGGCCCTGAGCAGGACGTGCAAAAAACGCATCGCGCCTCCCGCAGTTGTTTGGCTGCGAAGACCGAGTTGGTTTACGACGTCAGCTTGGCAGCAGCAATACGTGTGCAAGCCGAGCTGGCGTCGTAAAGCTCTCGTGCGGGAGGTGATCGCTGCCGCACTAAGACCGTGAATGCACTGCTTGTCAACTCGCGCCTTCCGCGCGGCAAGCTGCCGCCAGCGTCACAGACTAAAAGTCAAACCCATGACCAAGCGTCCGTCGTTCCCACCGCAGGGCCGATACACTGCCACTGCATCAAGCCAGCTGGTATGTTCAAGGGAATCCCACCGCATTCCCATGCCCTGACTGTCGCACCAGGTATATAATCCGCTCAGTGAACAAGCGCGTAGCGAGGTCCGGCGGCGGGCCCGCCTCCTTCCACATCTTCTTGCGCAGGTGTGAGAGCTTCCTCTGCGGACGTGGGCGCACAAGACACAGATGACCACCTTCCTAGACGATGAACGCAGAACAGGGGCAGACACGTGTGTACTGGCGCGGCAAAAGGCACGCCTGATCACGCAGAGGCCCTCACCGCCTGCACCACCACTGCGCGTCTGCTGGTCGCTTTAGCTCTGCCAGCATGTGCCGCATTCCACATGTTCCTTCGAGGCACGCCCGGTCCAGAAAACGCGCTGCAGTGTCTCATGCTGCTGCTGCTGCATTGTGCAGCATGCCGCTGCTGGGCCAACATAGCTGCTACTAGGGTCCACCTGCACTATGGCAGGTACAACTACGTCTTAATTGCTAAATGTGACACGTTGATGCAGAGGGAGCCAGATCACGCAAGATCGATCGTGGCTGTCTAGCACAATGAATCAGAGTAGCGAGATCAGATACAGCTGAGTAGCTTACGTGCGCGTAGCATTTTACGGCGCAGCGGAGCTTGCCCCGATCAATGTACTCTCGGTAAGTCGTATGTCCACGGCCGGACGGATGTGGTGACATCCACACCAGCTGTTCTTCGTTGAAACCTTCATTTCAGCCACATTTCCTGCACTGCTCAAGTTGCCACGTCATTTTGCTGCATGCGTACCTGATCCGATTTCTGAACAGGCCGCACTGCAGAATGCAACTCATTCGAAGGCCGGGCACAATCCTTCGCACTCGCCCATCGGTGCCGCAGCGGCCGGGCTGCGGCACCACCCTGCAGGCATGGCTCCACACTCCGCCGCTTCTGCCACCATGCTGTGCAAGTGGGGCGGGAGGCGGCCAGGGCCCCGGCGGCGATGAGGGCAGCCCAGAATCGAGTATCGACGAACTGGCAGCCATGCTGTCAAAGCGCGCGGCTGAGATGCGGGCCAGCAGCCGGCCGCTGGATGCGCCCTCGCTGCCTCCAGACCCGCTCAACGCTGCAGACAACACCACAAGCAGCGGCGCAGAGGGTGGGGACACGGAGGCGAGCGGGAGGGAAATCAAGCCGCCCCTCGATCCGGAGCTGGACTTGCCCACGCAGCGACAGCAGGGGAGGAGCTTTGAGCGAGCGGCAGCGGCGGCCCTGCCGGTTGCGATGCCGCCACATGACAACGAATTCATTGCTGCAGACTTCCAGGTGTGCTGGGTTTGGCAGCAGCGTGTGCGTTCGGTGTTGCGGGCCGGAGTGGCAGCTGCGGCGGGAGCAGCGCTGCTGACGTCATCGCCATTGGTGGAGGCGACCCTTGCGCTGCGTGTTTGCACAGCGTGCGGTACATCATTTCACCCACCGCTCCGCCCTTGCAGCCCAACATCCCCTGCCCCGGCCCTACATGCCGCAGGTGTACAAGACTCTAGGCCAGCTAGCAGTGGTGCGCAGGGCTTAGTCTGGGTTGTGGAGGTTTGAAACAGAGCGATGGCGGTGTGCGGAGGCAGCAACAGCACTCTTGCTTGCATCGTCAGCAGCTTCCTGCTGTGTCCAGCCACCACCCCGTGACACACACGCTCACGCGCGCTCGCCCCGCCTCGCATGACGTCAGCAGCAGTCAGCGGAGGATGACGACATGGCGGCGCGCTCCTCTGGGGCCATCCCCCTGGCGGAGCAACCCGTCTTTGTCTACGTGGCGCGATACACGAGCGGCCTGCCCTTTGAAGGTCGGCGAGCGCCACGGCTTACGCTCCATCAACTTATATGAAAAGCGCATGGGCACGACTGGAACGCATGAACACGGCATGTCGGCCCCCAACTTGTGCCCACTTGCACCAGCACATGCAGTGGCGTCACTTCCATGCTTGTTTCCTGTACGCTTCCCTCCTCCGCCCCCTTCCTCTACAGTTTCCTTCACCTCCCCCTCCCGCCGGCCCAGTCATCGAACTTCTTTTAAACCACCCATGGTCCTCGCCATCCACCCACCATCCACCCACCACCAGGCCCCGCCACGGTGCTGCTAAAGGAGTACCAGGCGGCCAGCTTGGGGGTGGCGGCCAACGAGGCGCTGGCGATGCAGCGGCTGCTAGGGTCGCGGTCCCAGAGCACGTGGAAGGTGGGGGGACGGCCCCTGCGCAAAACGCGGACGCTGTCGCGATGCATGCGGCTGGGTGCAGCTGCCACGCTGCTGCAACCCTGCCTCAGAGGCTGCCCCGGCTGCTGCACATTGCAGCTGCTGCCGCATAACAAAGTTGGTTGCAGAATTAATTCGCATGCCCTGGCACGGCCTTGTGAGAAAGCAGGAACCATGGCTGGTGGGCGCAACAACCCTGCTGATGAGGCACCGCCGCGTCGCGATCGGACACGCCACCCCCTCAGCTTGCAGTGGCCGACGCCTCGCCCTTCCCGCCGGTGGTGAGGATGCTGGGCTGGCTCAACGCGCCCCCCAGCGACGCGGCCTACGAGATCACAGGGGACAACAGGGACGGTGGGTGCTGCCTCCCCGCCTGTCAGGCTCCACTCGCACCTGCACCAGCACACCGCCCGCTTTCTCCCCAACCCTTCTGCTCGGGCCCTTGCGCCACAACACATGCGCCCGTGCGGCTGTCCAGGCCGTGCTGAGGCTGTCCCTGCCCAGGACCACCCCGCCCCTGGATGGTTCCTTGAGGGCGCACCCACTCATCAGGGACTCGCCCCCCTCGGCGCGCGACCCCCCCCCCCCCCCCCC
>NW_014013273.1:6045-19001 GCF_000611645.1 Monoraphidium neglectum | reverse complement strand
GCCTGCCTCTGCACGCACGGCGGCGACGCGGCCCCGCCCCCTGCGAGCGGGCCCACAAACTGCCCAGACTCGCCCTGCTTCACCACCAACGTGCTCTGCAGCGATCTGGCTGGTGTACCGGTTTGAGGGCCTCAAGCCCCTGAGTCTCATCCTCCCGCGCTTGGAGCCGCCGCAGCCGCCCCCCGGCCTGCGAGCCCTGTTCTTCGGCGGCCGCGAGGCCGCCGCCGCGGCCGCCGTCTCCGCGCGCCGCGCGCTGCTGCGCGCCTTCTCCCGGCGCCTGCTCGGCGCGCTGTCCTACTCGCACGCGCGCGGCTTCGCGCACTGCTGCCTGGGCAGCGGCAGCGTGCAGTGCAGCGGCTTTGACGAGCGGGCGCCGGACAAAGTGATTGTGAAGCTCGACAACTGGGGCCTGGCGCGGCTGTACCCAGGGCCACTGCAGGAGCAGGCAGACGACGCGGGCGCGTCGGCGGCGGGCGCGGGTGCGGCGGGCGCGGCCGGTGCGCAGCGTCAAGGCAGGGCGGGCCCCGTGCCTCGTTGCTGCTTTGTGGGCCGCCGGCATGCACGCCCGCAGGGCAGGTGCTATTATAGCAATGTCTCCTGTATATTGTAGTCAAGGAGGCCGCAGTCTGTAGACGCCACACCTCATCATCAGCAGGCACTCCCAGCGCTCGTCCCTGTCCCTCACCCCCATGAACCGCCCGCGCCGCCCGCTCCGCCCCGGCAGGCGCCGCGCCGGCCCCCAGCCCCCTGACGGACGGCGACGGCGACGCGCTGCAGCAGCGCCGCGCAGACCTGCAGTCGGCCGGCCTGCTGCTGGTCGAGGCGTTCGTGGCCGGCACCGCCGGCGGCGCGGCAGCGGCCGCGCTTGGCGGCGGGGAGGCGCTGCGGCGGCTGTTGTTCGAGGTGTTTCACGATGACATCAGCGAGTTCAGGGCGTACTGCGAGGCCGACGTGAGCGGTGGCACATGCACTTGCAGGGAAAGGGGCCCGATGGTTGCGTACGCTGTTTTGGGGTGGGGCTATGGTGGGAGGGGCCGCGACATTGACCCAGCGTATGGTTGCTCAGGGCGCAACAATGCCGCGTGCCGATGCGCCGACGCTGGCTTTGGGGGACTGGTTGCATTAAGAACGATCAATCCCTCCTCCTCTTTGCAATCGCGCCGCCGCCAGGAGGACCTGCAGCGGTTTGTCGAATTTGCTGACGACACGGGCGCCTGGGGGCTGCTGGGGGACCTCCTGCGCGGCGAGGCGTCCGCCGGCGAGCTGCTGCGGACGAGCCCCTTCTTTGCACAGGTCGAGGCGCAGGCTTGAGCCGGCGGGCGGCACGCTCCACAGCTTCCGGCCGGCTCACAGGTCGTGCTCCGTCATGCTTTCGCGCCGCCTGGCGTCCGTCACCCGTCTGCCCATGCCGCTTGATGGGCGCCTTCACCAAGCTGGAAAAAGCCCTGAGGCACGTCAATGGACGGCTGTGAGCGTGGATATCCGTGTAACCCGCGGCTTGGAGGGTGTCGTTTCGAGGACCGCGGCTTGCGACAGACACTTCCGAGGCAGTGATTTGGGTTCACCGTGCCCCTGGCGTTCACAGCACCGTTTCGATACACGGTATGAACACGGACTCACCTGCACACCTGCTGCAATGAGTCCCCTGGTCTCTGTGTTTGCCTCGGCAGCGGCCCCGAGTTCTGGGCTCTTGCAACGCCAGCCCAGCGGGGCTCTCCTGCGCAGTCAGGGCTCCGGCCAGCTGCAAAGGCAGGCCAGTGGGGGCCTGCGAACTCAGGGCTCTGGCCAGCATGGCACTCTGCGCTCACAGGGGTCCGGCGCTGTTGCGCAGTCGGCACCCCGCCGCAGCACGCGCGGCTCGATCGCCTGCGCCGCCGCCGGCGACGGCCTGAGCGGCGGCGACGTCGCCGGCGCGGAGCAGCTGCGGCCGCAGGGGTCGCTGCCGTCGCAGCAGCCCGCGCACGCCGGCACGCATCAGCAGGTGCACCAGCACCAGCTGCACGAGCAGCAGCCAGAGGTCGCTGATCTGGACGCCCTCATGGCCTCCTCGGTCGAAGGAATTAGGTGAGGCACAATCTGGGGGGCCGCGGCGAGTGCCTGGTCACCCGGGTTCGAACAGTTCATCCTCACCTGGGTGGTACCATGCAGCTTGCGGCCACGCGGCTCAATGCATCGGCGGCCCGCCCAAAACATGAAGCGCCTCCTCCGCCCCGACAGTTTGCATGCACATGCCTCTGCGCGCACGCCGCTGCTGCTGGCCGCCCACCCTCCGTCCCTCGCCACCACTCTCCGTCCTGCGCAACCGACCCCCGCCCCTCGCAGCACCGCCCAGTTCGACAGCTATGCGCTGCGCCACCTGGTGCAGTCCCCGCCCGCCGCCACGTCCCACCTGTCCAGCCTCGCCATCACGCCGCGCCGCGTGCTGCGGCGCTACGCTGTCACCTCGCTGTCGGGCGAGCGCTGCGTCATGACCCTCACCTTTGAGCACAATGCCCCGCAGCAGCAGCAGCAGCAGCAGCAGCAGCAGCAGCAGCAGCAGCAGCAGCAGCAGCCGTTTGGCCAGCCCAACCCGCAGCAGCCGGCGGCCCCGGCCGGCGGGTGGCTCCTGGCCGGCGCGACCGGCGAGCCTTTGCAGCAGGAGCACCCGGCCGGCCCCGCCCCCGACCACCCCCCAGAGGCGATCGTGCAATCGGTGCTCGCCTCGCTCGGCGCGTTCGACACCGCCGCCGCGTGGCGCTTCGCGTCCATCCCCGCGCGCGCCGCGCTCGGCGGCAGCGCGGAGCGGTTTGGGGACGCGCTTGCGGGGGTGGAGATGCAGCCGCTGCTGCTGCACGTCGGGGCGAGCACCGTGATGCGGCGGCAGCGCTGCGCCGACCGCTACTCCGAGGTTGTTCGTCTGGACACCGCGTCGGGAGGTGAGGGGCCGCGTTGTTGGGATGCCTGGCGTTTTGGAAGTGTGAGCGGGGTCTGTCAAGCAGTGGGATGGGGCGGGGTTTGGGGCGCATCACGCAACGCGGCTCTCGGGCCACGTTTCTGAAGCTCCTGCTGCCGCCGCCGTCGCTGCTGCTGCAGCTGCTGCCGCCGCCCCCGCAGCTGCTGCTGCCGCTGCCGCCGGCGCCGCCGGCAGCCACAAGGGTTGCGTCGCCGTACCCAGCCGTATATCTCCTGCCATGAAGCGCGGCGTCCAGGCGCCGCCGACCCTTGCGCCACCCTCTGCTTCCTGTGTGCGCACACACACACACACACAACAGCATTGTCATCGTTTTGATTATCTTACGCGCACACACACGTACACACACACACACACAAACGCACGCACACACACGCACACACACACACGCAACAGAGAGCGTCGAGTTCTGCTTCAGCCTGGCGCTGCAGGTCGACGGGCCCTTTGAGGACTGCTGGATGCTCGAGAGCGTGCGCCCGCTCGGCGGCGC
This sequence comes from Monoraphidium neglectum, assembly GCF_000611645.1. NCBI lineage: Eukaryota > Viridiplantae > Chlorophyta > Chlorophyceae > Sphaeropleales > Selenastraceae > Monoraphidium > Monoraphidium neglectum. Next base: position 15,561 of record NW_014013273.1, on the reverse strand, counting down.
CGGCTGCGCACGCACAGGCGACAGCGGCGACGCGGACAACTGCGGCTTTCCCGAGGCCTGGCCCGAGTTTTGAGATGCAGCCGCGGCTTTGGCGCCGCGCCGCGCAGTCATAGCTTAAAACGAGCGCGGCGCAGGGGCCCTGACCATGCGCACAGCAAGCCCATCCAACACGCCGCTTGAACGCAGAGCTCGCAATCAGGTTTCTGAGGGCACGAAACTCCCGACAGCGGCTGCTTTGCCTGTGCGGCAGCCGCACATTGGCCCTGCGCCGCCGCCGTGGCTGCAAGGGCGCCTGCGGTCTCGCGACAGCTGCCGGCCCCCTGGGGCATGCAAGCCCCAGGGTCTGTGAGACAAGGGCGCTGCCTTCTCCGTGCGCGCCCCCTGGGAGCACCAGGGACCGATGGTTGGTGCCTGACGCGTTTTCAAACAACCTGAATCTACAGGACGCTCCCTTTTGAGATGATGCCTTCCAGAGATGTTGCCGCGGCCGGGCCTGGGCTTGGTGACACGACACTGTTTGCCCTCGGCCTCCTGGCTCAACGTATGGACACTGGGAAAGTGTTTTTGTAGCAGCACGCTCGCCGCACCGGCTTGATTTAGGGCACCCTCCACCCTCCGGGCACCCTCCACCCCACGCTGCGAAATGACGACGACAGCGCCGCAACGCGCACGTCCAAAACTCATCACCCGGCCCTTCCCGGCCACTGGCCCGTCCCGTTCGCGCCCGCGGCCAGCCGCGCGGGCGCCCGCGCGCCCCCTTTATCCTTCGCGTCTTTATCACCCGGGCAGCAGCGGCACGACGAGGCCGCCCTGAATAGGCGCTGTAAGTAGTCCGTTGACGGCGCGCTCGGCGTGTTTTGGCCCCGGCCTTGATGGCCCATAGCGCGGCCCCCTGCACCCCTTTTGTGTATCGAAATCGCAGTGCCGGTGCCATGCCTTGCCCTGCTGTATTACTGCGTAACCTGCTGCACACAGTTGTCAATGCATCGCTTGACATCCCAGGGGCCCCAGCAATGACAGTTTGATGAGATGAGTAGTGATTACTCTGCATGTCATCAAAGCATTAGGGCCCGCGCAAAGCAGTTGGGCCCTCGCAGGGAGAACACCTGTTGCAGCAGACGCATTCAGGGCAGGAGGGAGTATGATGTCGACAACTTTTGCCTGCTTGACGACGAAAGTGCGCGGCAATGGCGCGTGCAAGTTTTTTGTCTGCTCAAGCTGGGGCAAAGATGGGGTGCAGCAATGGGACACGTCGCTTGCGGGCGACCGCAACAAGCTGGAGCTGGGCGAGAAGAGGCCAGAAGGGCGGCCGAAGCAGAATCAAGCCGCGACCAGGGACGCCATGGCGCAGAAGGCATGCGGGTAGGGGCCGAGGAATCCCTGGGGTTCTGTCTTGCTGTGTGTGGGGGAAAACAACGGGCACCGCCGCTGGCCTCGCTTGATGGACCAAAGGCAGTGCGCTTCAGGCACCGCCCGGCAGCAAAGAAAACGGCTGGGCTGATGGCGCGACAATTGATTCTGTAGGTGGGAAATTCGCAGCAGGGGTAGGATCAGGGTAGATGACACCTGTGTCGCCCGTCTTTGGTGGAGGGGTCTGGCGCTGGCCGACGTCCCGCGTTTCAGTCGAACCTCATGTGTGCCTGGGGCAGGGGCGCGGGGAGTGAAAGGGGGATGGAGACATTAGTGTTCCGCCTTCGTGTTGCAAAGTCAACAGGTGAAAGCATGGGCAAGACTAGCATCACCGTTTGGTACTGCAGTCGAGCACCAACAGCCTCACTTGCGAGGACCAAAGTGCGAGAGCGCGCGCCACACAGTCTGTTGGGGCGCCCCCAGACCGGAGCGCGAGTTCCCACACGCCGAGGCGCAAGCAAGCCGAGCGAGGCGGGCATCCAGTCAGGCGCGCGCCTGCCTTCTCAGCAGGATATGTCGAAGTTGTAAGAGTCGGATCCCCTTGCCTCGAGGGAGCGCGCAAAGGTGGCCGCGAAGCCGCGCTCGCCGGCCGGGGTGCGCGGCGTGGAGGCGGTGGAGGAGGAGCTGCCCTGGCTGGTCAGGGACAGCAGGGTCTCGGCGTCGTCCATGGTGGTCGCGCAGAAGTCGTTGAAGGACGGGATGCGCCTGCCCCTGGGGCACGCGCGGGGGTGGGGCGGCGTCATGTAAGGGTTGGGAGTGGCCGCGCGCCCGCGGGGCGAGGTGTGTACAAGGGCGCTGCGCCGAGTGGGGGCGATCGATGAGGGATGCCCTCGCATGGAACCTGCACACTGTGCATACATGTACGTCAAACCAGTCTACTTGGCCCAGGCGGAGGGCGTGCCCGGTCCTAGGATGGCTGCTGGCGCTGAGCGGGACAAGACGCCCGATCAGCGGGCTGGCATGCGGCACAGCTCAGGCACCTGCTGCTCTGGGGCTTGAGCTTCTGGGGGGTCTCGTCCTCCACTGAGCTCATCGTGGTCGCCTCTTGAGGGTTGCGGAGGGTTGCGGAGGGATTTCCGGTGCGGGACTGCATCGAAAGCGGTGAGGATGGCTCTCTATTGTGCCTTTAAAAGGTTGCTTGTTATGTCGCTGCGGTGTTGAGGGGCCCTCAGGCGTGCAATTCTGCACCGGCACGGTACCGATCTTCAGTAGGTGTCGCGGAAGTCTGGGCTGTGAGCAGGATCATTGAAATTTCACCGTGGGAGCAATTTGAACGTTATGTAAACGTAAAGTGCTGGCCGCCCGCCCCCTCCCTTGCCCCCTCTGAAGAACCCATCTGTTCTTCGCCGGCCTGCTCGCCTGCCTGCATGTGCATCGTGTATCATAAGCTGGCCACAGTGCTCTTCAATGGGGTTGCCTATCGCAAGCGGTGCCCTGAGCGGCGGACCATCCAAACTTTTTGATGAACTTCGTTGGCCGCTGGCAGTCCGTTTGTCCCGTGCCGCACTTTTAGGCTTTGTTAGGCCAGGCAGTGGAAAACTCAGCACCATGACACCTCTGCATTGTGTTGGCAGCAATTCACCTCCCCACCCTCTGCACCCGTTGGCCCTGATGCATGCAGCTACGCTCAGGGCTGTAGGCGGCACTACGCATGTGCGACTTTTGGACTTGGGTTGAGGCAATTGGAATCTGCATGCACCTGATTCTCTCACAGTACCGGTAGTTTCACCACCAGCTTTGGTCTGTTGTGTTGCGTCTTGTGTACGTTAGCTCATCAATAGATTGCTACTGAGCAGGCAGATCACGCATCATTGACCAGTTTGAATCAAGCAAGACGCTTTATCATGATAATCACGTAGCAATTCAAGCAATTTATACCATCAAGATCAACGTGTGCTGCTGGCGTGTTAGGGATGGCGGGCTTCCGGTCGCAGCTTAGGTGTGTGTGCACGCGACCAGCGACCGTTGCGTAGGCTGTATGTGCAAGATGATGGTAGTTTTGTTTCTCTCGTGCTGGATCCCAAACCCACATGCGGGCCGTGAGCGCGGTTCTGTCCAACCACGGCACCACAGGCCGCGCTCTGCTGGGGCCATACGGCGAGCTGGGTTCCCGCTGAGCGTGGCGGTGCTGGCGCTCTTCCTTGTCGCAGCAGCTGCGCAAGAAAAACTCGTTGGTGAGTGGCACAGCCACCCCTCACAGACCCGTCACACTGGCTGGGCAGCTGCCTCGTGCCCAAAATGCGCAGCTGCCTGGTACACCTGGATGAAACGGCCGACAGCCCCCGCCGCACGCCTCCCGCGCCTGCGACACAGGCAAGGTGCAGGTGGTGGCGGTGCACGGCCTGGATAGGGATGAGCTCACCGGCAACATCACAGCCGTGCGCCACGAGCACCAAATCCACCTGCAGCTCAAGGGCGGCGAGCTGCGGCGGCTCGTCTTCCCCAACAGCGTGGATGAGGTGGGATTCGCAGCATGACGAGTTGCCGCCTGCGGCGGGGCAGCTGCAGGCGCTGTGCTATGCGCAACATCTCGCTGCAAGGATACATGCCAGCGCATTGTGAGCTAGCGCACGTGTGAAACACCGCCATGCGCCCATGCACGCCCACGTGCGCCCGCGCGCACACGCGCGCACACGCGCGCACACGCACACGTACACGCACACACGCGCACGCACACATCTATGCACGTTGGCCACAGGATTCAATGCCGCGTTCTGGCTCGTACGTGTACGTGGCATCACGGTCGATGGCCGACTGCACTCCGGATATGGCTCAGCAGCAGTCTGGCGCGATATGCGTCCAGTCAATGATGACCCACGAGGGTGCGGCCAAGTATTGTGGCTGGGAAACCCTGATACATGACTTGCCATTACATTTGTGTGATGAGCCAAAACTGCTGTGGCTCGTGCTCGCATCAACTGCTGCCGCTTGCAGCCACGCACAGGGCCTCAAACCCACCAGCCGGTCAACCAAGCGGCTGAATGTACGCGCTGCCACCTCCTGCGCATGATTTGGCTGCAGCCGCACCTCAGGATGTTTATGCCAAGGGACAGCCGCGCGGCAACATGTTTGTCAAGGCGCTTCTGGTGCAGCTGGACATCTGCAACAACGGCATAGCCTCACCAGACTGGGATGTGAGCGCACGGCAAGATAGCTGACAGTGCACGCATGAAGTTTGTTTTGCGCATGTTGCAATGTTCTCCGAACAAACTGTCAGGAGCACAGCACTCGCAGTGCAGTCAGGTGCCACATATGACTACCGTGGCGGCAGTCACATCGCTCGCTGCGCCGCTGCCCGCCACAGGCAATGGAGGGTGCCATGTGGGACGGCCTGCCCAAGAGCCAAGAGCGCACGGTTGAGGGCATGTTCAAGGGCTGCTCCTTTGACATGGCGCAGGTCAGAGCCTGGCGCATGCCAGAGCAGTGCAGGGGGCGGGGGAAAGCTGGTGCACCAGGCAGGCACGTCAATTTCTGTCGCCATGGAATGCTCCCAGCTATGCAGCAGGATTTCAGGGCAGTATTGGCCAGTTACAGGAAACCTCAAGAAACCTTGCAGCCCTCCTTTGTAGGCCCTCATTATGCACCCACCCTGCGCAAGAACCCCGTTTCGCTCAACCCCCCCTCTGCAAACACGCGCGTGTACGGACGCACGCACGCACGCACGCGCGCGCGCGCGCACACACACACACACACACACACACACACACACACACTCTCTCTCTCTCTCTCTCTCTCTCTCTCTGTGTTGCATGCATCCATGCACACACTCATGCACACTCCCTGCAGGTCAGCAAGTCCGTCGGCGGCCACATGCTGCGCGTGCCAGTCCCCGTTCCCTGCAGCGGCACTACACCACAGGGAGCAAGCTACGACTCCAGCCAGTGCCCCTTCAACGGTTAGTGATGCTGCGACATTATGGAAGGCACAAGAGGACAGGGTGACTGAGCACCTCCCAGCTAGATGCTGTGGTCGTGCAAGCTGCCCTGCCCTGTCCTGGCCGCACCCCTCCCCCTTGGCCCGCGGCTATCCGCTCTAACACTTCCCGGTATGTATTGTGCCCCCTGCTGCCCATGCTGCCACCATCAACCCGGCCCCGATTTCCTGTCACAGAGTGGTCTGACGTGGCGATCGACTGGATCCGCAGCAACGTGCCCGACCTCAACCTAGATGACTACCCCCACAAGATCTTCATCGTCATGAAAGGCCAGACGTGCGCGTGGGGGGGCATGGGCTACGTCGGCTGCCACGACGACTGCCGCGTGTGGATCAACGGGGACCTCTGGGATGTGAGTGGGGGGTGCGCGGCAGCGAGGTGCATGCGCCAGCGGCAGGGCTGCTGACCCCGCAGTTGCATGCGGGCCAGCAGGGCTCTGGAAGTTTGTGTTGTGTCCATGACCGAAAAAGAGGGCTCGCTGGCCGAGTGTGAGGCTGGCAAAGTGGTGGAGAGCAGCATCGCCAGGGCGATGCCTCCAACGGCGATGTCAAACAACGCTTTGGCCTGTTCACGAGCACACAACTGCCGGCCTGTCACACTGGACCCCTGCCCTACAACAACCCTGTCGCGCCATGCACCAGCCAACGAACACTGTTTCACCCTGGGCACTTGCTTGGCACTTGCACTAGTCTGGGAATGCTTTGCTAGTTCATCCCGCCATGCTGCCTCCCTCACGATTGACGATTCACCTGCACAACCCCTCCGGCCAAGCGCAGAAGCCTGACACCTACTTCCACGAGATTAGTCACAACCTGTACTGCAACCACGCTGGCAAGTGGGGCAACAAGGGCTACGAGGACATGAGCGGCGCGATGGGCTACTGCTGCGACATCCGCTGCCACAACGCACCGCACAGCTTCCAGGTGAGCAGCCTGATGAGGGCCGTGGCACCTGGCTTACAAAAAGTGTAGCCTGGAATCAACATTGCACTTGCAGGCTGGGCATTTGCAGCACACAGCCGGCCGGGAGGTCGCCCCATGCATTGCAGCCGGGGCGAGAGCGGGGCCGCTGGGCGGCCACGGAGGGCGGCAGAGGCACTGTGCCTTTGTCAATCGAGAGCAGTACGGCAGTACCAAGCTGATGACGGCTATGCATCCATCCTGCTGTGGCCCCTTCCCCAGCTGGGCTGGGCGGGCCCCGTCAAGAGCCTGCACTCTGACAACTGGCCGGCGGGGACGTGGGAGACCCACATGCTGCCGGCCGCCGCGGTGCAGCCGCGCAACTTCATCCGCATCTGGCCGGACTGGAGCACCCAGGGGGCAAAGAGCAAGATCTTCCTGCAGTACAGGCGAGGCGTGGCTAGCTGTGAGGCGGGGGCCCGGCCAGGCACGGCCGGCTAGCTGTGACAGTGGGGTGCCCTGAGGAGTAGCGGCGGGGCTGCTGACAATGTAGAGGGCCGGCCGGGTGCCAGCTGGAAGTGTCTGTACACGGCGTCGCCCAAAAGCGCACGCCTGTCCTGCCCCTCGACAAGCACACATGCCTCCTGCTGATGGAGAGCCGTGGACCCTCTCAACGCGAGAATGAGCTGCATCGCCGCGCCCCCATTGCCCTGGCCTTGCAGGCAGCGCGTCGGCTGGGACTTTGAGCTGTCCCACACGGGCGCCTTTGGCGACGCCATCATCGTCTACAGCGTCCCCGCAGACGACCCCCAGCCCTACACCAGCTGGGAGGCCGGCGTCGCCGCGGGCCAGCAGTGGCGGGAGACGCGGCTGGGCAGCGGCGTCGTCGTGCGCGTGCCCAAGATCGAGGGGGGCCAGGCGGAGGTCAGGGTGTGCCGCGTCAGCGCAGAGACCGAGACCAACTGCAACGACGGCCTGGACGACGACTGCGATGGACAGATCGATGCTGCAGACAGCGACTGCAGCGGCAGCAGTGGCGGTGGCGGCAGCAGTGGCGGCGGCGGTCTGGGCGGCCAGGCCCCTGGAGGCGCCTCAGGCGGCGATCAGAGCGGAGGGTACCCTGCTGGCAGCGCGCCTGGGGCGGGGTTTGGGGGCGGCACGGGTGGAGGGTACCCGGGGGGTGGCGGATTGGGGGGCGCTCCGGGGGCAGGGTACCCTGGTGGCGACGGCTACAGCACCTATGGCAGCTACTTCGGCTGAGTTGGCGCAGAAGGGCTGGGGAAGTCTAGGGTGGAGTGAGGCCGGGGTGCAAATGCCGGCATGCGTAAGCGCAGCTGCAACCTGGGATTTCAACCCTCAACAGGGAGCTCGAACCCGTACCTTTGAGCACCCACCCCTCCCCGGCCCTTGCACAACCGATTGATTGGTTCACCTCGTTGCATCATTGGGCCTGCTGCACTGTTCGCTAGGCACAATGTGTTATTCCTGGCATGCGCCGCACTGTTGTGAATGCATGTGAGGCGAAATTCCACAGGGCGCATGCGCACCGCGACCATTGCCACCACGGCTGATTGATTTGACCGCCTTTTGCGGGCCCTTGTGACCCCAACGCAGGTGCCCAGACGTGTTTCCAGGCTCACAGCAATCAATTTTCATTGCATCATCGCGAATGTAACAAACGCAGGCAGGATATATATTCAACGGCACACCCATGCGATTGTGTAAGCAACTCAACACAGGATTGTGGCAGCAGCAACAAAGCCCCGAGGGTCTGCGTCGTCAGCCGGGCCCCGGCACTGCGCCAGGGTGCGGGGGACCACCGGCATGTGCAGCATACCTGGTGCCCGACAGATGCGGATGACCGCTGCATGCGGCAGCCCAACTGCCTCTTCTCCCCCCGCCAGCTTTCAAAACATGACAACTGCACATCGAAGAGACATGCAACCCAAACCCCAACGTGGGGCGGCCAAGCAATCGCCCCACATCCAAACCACAACCGGTGAAGAGCGCACGAAAGTACACCGCAAAAGAAGAGCAAAAACATTCCAACAGGCAAGAAATCAGTACCGTACATGCAATTGTCAGTTATCGCCGTATTTGGCAATCTCCCACACGTCCATGACGCCAGGGGGCACCAGCGGGTCCGTCGCCGCCGCCACCGCTGCGCGCGCGACCGCCTGCACCGGCACCGGCGGCAGGAACAGCGGCCCCGCGAGCGGCGTGCCGGCCAGCTGCCGCGCGTTGGGCAGGCGCCGCAGCAGCTGGTCGACCGGGCCAAACAGCAGGTGGAGGGGCAGCCGCACGCTGCTTGAGATGGCGCGCTCCCCGTAGATCACCCACGGCCGCAGCGCGACGCCGCCTGGTTCACAAAGGTGGGGCGTCGAGAGGGGCCGCCGTCGAACGAGTGCGTGGCAGGCCGCCAATCGGCCACGGGACAGCGTCCAAGGCACCATTCGCTCCCGCAGGTCCGCTTGCAACAAGCATGAGCAGGCCCGGCCTGCGGCGGCATGGCCGCGTCTTGGCGGCGCGCACGCGCGGTCGCCGCGGCGCAGCGACTGGGACGCCCCTGTCTGCCCCGCGCCCACCTTCTGGGTACTCCCTGAACAGCTCCTCCTCCGCCTGCCGCTTGCCCTTCACATAGCCCTCCATCACATACTCAAACCCGGGTATGGCCGGCACGTGAGCGCTGACGTAGGCGAAGCGCGGCACGCCCGCCGCCTTGGCGGTCGCGATCGCGGCCGCGTTGGCGGTGCCGTTGACCTGTCGCGAGGGGGTTGCGGCGAAAGAACGTGGCGCAGCCGCGGCGTCAGACGTTACACAGCAGACGGAGCAGAGCGGGTTGTGCGCCGCTGCAATGGTTTGGATTCCCCACCCCTACTCCCAACCTCTTGTCAAGCGCGGCCGGCGGAAGCGGCTGCCCAATCCCCCTTTTCTGCAGCCTCCAGGGCGCCTGCCTCTGGCAGCGCCTCCGTACCCGCCACCGTCAGGCCACCCTCCACGCGCGGCGCGTCCGAAACCCGCCGCAGACCTGGGCTGGTTCCAGCCGTCAACGCTGGGGGCCGTGTCCTCTTCGCCCAGGCCGTTCTCACCTGGATCATCTGCTGCGTGTTGCCAAAGCCGCCGACGCAGGAGATGGCGCCCACCGCGCCCGGCAGCAGGTGCTGGTACGTGCGGGGCTCCAGGGCGTTGCCGCGGACCCACTCGACCCGCTCCATCCACGGCTTGCGCGACACAGGCGGGGTGCCTTTTGGGGGTGATCACGTCGTGCATGAG
>NW_014013273.1:1751-5362 GCF_000611645.1 Monoraphidium neglectum | reverse complement strand
GGGTGCCTTTTGGGGGTGATCACGTCGTGCATGAGGGCGAGGCGGGGGGGGGGGGCGGTCATCAGGGGGCTGCGCGGCAAGCTGGGGTGCGCTTCGCTCTGCCCCCAGCTGCCTGGCAGGGTCGCGGGCGCCTGGGCCGCTGCGTTGCAAGTCGCAAGAGCCGGCGGAAGCGGCCGCCTGTGGGGGCCTTCATTCTCGGGCTCCCACCCGAGCGTGAGACGGAGACCACCTCCAGACCCATCTTCAGAGCCTCTTCGCACACCACGCTGCCCACGTAGCCGCGACCGCCAAAAACGACAACCGTCGGTGGGCGGCTGGGCTCGGGCTGTTGGGTGACGGCCAGTGCAGTACAGAGGTTGGGACGCTATTCTTTGCATAGTAGAAGGTCCCAACACAGGTTGCTTGGATATTTGGCCATGCACATTGAACGGTTATGTTGTGGGCATGATGCTGCGCCTCAGCCCCATGCAATGGCTGCAGTGCACACTCGACGCACGGCACCCACCTCAGGCTTTGCCGTGGCGCTGGGGCCTGATGCAGCGCCAGATCCACCCGCCGAGTCTGATACATAGCTGCGCGCCAGAAGGTGACCGCCTCTGCGCTCATAGCGGTCAGGTGCGCGCACCGTGAGATCGCATCCCTAGGGCTCGCAACCGCAAGCGCAGTTCTCGTCATCACAAGCTTACTAACCTCAAACATATTCCAGACGCGAGCTGCATAGCCGCTTGCGCGGTCTTGGGGCCCAGCATGGCCAGCATAGTGAGCGCGAATGCGACTTTCAGGCTTGGGATCGTGCTTAGGGTCGCGAAAGCAACAACTTGTGACGTGAAATCGGGATATAGCCTCAACACTTGAGTCGCACCCAGCCATTTGCCCCTTGGACCAGCCGGCTGCCCATGAGCCCAGGCGTCCGTCAACTGGTTGCATCCCCTGCTTGATTCTGATGCCACAGCACCTGGATATAGCTCCTCTCATCATGTTGCATTGATCCTGTTACTTGACTATCAAAATCAGGGGTGTACATGCGTTGTAGCTGCTCCAAAGCTCGCATGCATCAATATGTACAATCGAGGGGGTCACTTGAAGCACAGCCGGCGCCCTGCCGACCGCCCGCGACCTGCCCCACAGGCAGAGATGGGTGCGGGCGGCACCCTCTCCGCCATCCTGCTGCTGCTGCCGCCGCGAAGGCCGGGGCGCGGCCACCGACCCTGGGCTCCAGCCCGCGGCTGGAGCCCTTATGGCGGCTCACGCCGCGCCCTCGCCCTTGCGGGAGAGGTCGCTTGTCGCCCCTCAAGAGGCCTCCTCTGTGATCTTCGCCGACTCCTCAAAGTTCTCCACCAGGTCTGGGACGTCGTCTGTTGCAAGGCGGAGAGGCGCGTAAGGTCGAACCCGCAGTCAGCACTACAGCATGAGGCGCGCGTGCGTCATCGCGATGCTTGCTGCTTCGGACTTGAGCAGACTGCCCGACATGCGGCTGCGGCGGTGGCCCCGGGCTGTGTCGGCTATGCATCCACTGCCGACTGCCAACACATGCAACAGCAGCCCGTATGTCCTGCTCCCAGCCTGCGCCACGAATGTCGCTCTGCCCGAGGGGCCCCTCACCGTCCTCCTCTGCAGGCCCGCCGAGGCCCGCGCCGCCGCCCATCTGCGCAGCACGCGGTACGAGAGGCAGCATATCAGAAGTCTTCAGTCTAGATACATTCCACAGCCGCACACCCGTTGGTGACGCTGTGCTGTGCGCTCTGCAACCTGCCTGTACAAGCGCAGCCGCCTCGCGCCCCCTCCCCCCAGCCAGGAAGGGCGAGCAGCCAGGACTGCCACCACAACAGCCTTCGCGGCAGCGTTCCCAAAGCAGCGTCGCTCGTGGCAGACACGGCGGCCGGCCACCCCGCCCTGCCGCCGCAGTCGCAACCGGCTGCGAATGTGCGCGCCCACAACCCCTCGCACCTGCTGCGCCATCTTCTGCAGCGCAGCCATGTCGGGCAGGCCGCCTGGCAGGCCGCCCTGCATCTGCATCTGCGCCAGCATCTGCTGCAGGTTCGGGGGAATCATTTCTGCATACAAGGGGGGGGGAGGGCCGGAGCAGGGAGCGGGGTCTTCAACTGGCGGTAGACGGCTGGTGCGTCACCAAGTCATGCATGAGCCGCTGACACGGCCAGCAGGACTCTCATTCCAAGCTGGCCGACGCATGCTGCTGCAACTGCCCCTTGCGAGGCGCTTTCGCCGCGCCTCGCCGGCGCAAGCGCACCCGCCACGCTCTTGGTCTGCGAGGGGCCGCTGACCACGTAGGTGTTGGCCGCGATGGAGGCTTGCACTGCGTAGGGGAAGGGGGGCACGCGGAGCGCGGCACAGGTGGCGGCGTCAGAGTTTCCCTTTGCCGAGACAAGGAATTTCAGTGGGCTCGCTCGGCTCTAGATGGCGCCCAGCCTCGCCAAACGCAGCCGCATGCCTCCTGCCATGCGCCCAACACGTCCACCCTGTCGCGGCGCCGCCGCCACCGCCATGCATACCCTTGGGGTTGACAAAATGGATGACGGAGTCGCCCTGGAAGATGTTGACCTCCTCAATGCCAGGGATGGTATTGACACCCAGCCGCTTGAGCGTGCTCTGCAGGCGCTTGTCATCGGTCGTTGCAGTCTTGTGCACCGCCTTCTTCTTCCTGCGCGCCCACAGTCGTGTAGGCGTTCAGCTTTCGCCACATTTCTTTGCACGTCGTCTGCGCTTCATGGCTGCTGTACCCCTGCCTGCCGGAGACAGAGGCCGCCCAGATCACCCGAAAGCCTCACCGACGCATCGTGCCCTTGCCGCCGGTGCGGACGGCCGAGGCCAGCTTTGCCAACTTCTCACGATCCATGGCTGCTGCTGTGCCCACGAAGGGCGCCACGTCTTCGGCTGAGGACGCCGCCTGTGATGCTGCGAGAAGGGAATCCTCAGACAATCAATGGTGTATAGAGAGCATCGATGTGCGATGGGCTCGCCTCGCTCGGCGTTCTTGGCCCCAGGTCGAAGTCGAGGGGCTGGTGGGTGCGTTGGAGTGACAGCAGCAGCTCACACACATGGGCGAAGACGCGCTCATCGACCAGGCACATATATACAATTTTTACTCTCCAAAAACCAGTTAAAATGCGCCAGCAGATCGTCACGCGGCTCGCGCGTGCGCTTGCACAGCGCAATGGGGCTGGGCAATGGAGCCAAACGCGCCAGTTGAGCGCTGCCAGCCCGGATCCCGTATTTTCAGAGCCCGCGAGTGCTCCCGTAGCCAGCAAGGACGGCAAGGTGCTCCACCCCGATTTGCTGAACGAGAACATGCGCAAGACGCAGTATGCGGTGCGTGGCGAGCTCTACCTCAAGGCGGAGGAGCTCAAGAACGCTGGAAAACCCATTATCTTCACCAACGGTGTGTTATGCACGCAGTAGTAGGGAGGCGGCGGCGGCGGCGCGATTGCAGACCTACCATCGCGCACGCTTCCCCGAACGGCCGCTCATTGCTCTGTTGCTGGCTTCGCAACGCAGTTGGCAACCCGCACAACCTGGGAGCCAAGCCCATCACGTTCACACGCCAGGTGTGTGACGCAGCACTTTGATAAGCTGGTCTTTCGCTGGCTTGCGAT
>NW_014013273.1:0-1518 GCF_000611645.1 Monoraphidium neglectum | reverse complement strand
CGTCTGGCGTCCGCACACCGGCGCGATCGCAAGCCAGCGGCCTGCCACGGGGCGGTTGCAGCGCCAACATTGCTGTCATCGTCATTCCCTATGCTGTTCCACCGCCCGTCTTGCCCCTGCTTCGTCGCCAAGCTGCATGCAATTTTGAAACACCAGACGTCTCGGACGTGCGCTACCCACTCCATATGCTGCGCCGCGATGCCAGCACCCTTGGGGTGCCTTGCAGGCCATCCTTGTTCCTGAATCCACAACCACGCCTAACGCCCTGCATGCATGCACACCCCCCCGCCATTCTTCCGGCCGCATACGACCCTAATGAGGCGCCCCCTACACCCTGCACCCCCCCCCTCTGCGCAGGTCATCGCGCTCTGCGCGGCGCCCTTCCTTCTGCAGCACCCCAAGGTGGCGGAGCTCTTCCCCGCCGACGCGATCGAGCGCGCCAAGAAGCTGCTCGGCGCCTTCAGCGGCGGCATCGGCGCCTACCAGGACAGCCGCGGCAACTTCCTGGTGCGCCAGGAGGTGGCCGACTTTATCAAGGCCCGCGACGGCCACGCCGCCGACCCCAACGTGAGGAAGCTGGCGGGAAGCTGGTGCTCCTGTGTGCTGTGTGGGCGGCGCACGGGGGCGGCAGGGGCACTGGCACGTGGGACGGCGGGGATGGGGCCGCAGTGGGGTCGCTGGTTGGTGCCGGGGTGGGGTATCAGCCTGGGCTGCTGGAATGTTGTGCATGTTAGCATGTGCTCAACCATGCTCGCCAGCACGTGCACAATATGCAAGGCAGCAGCCGCGGGTGTGTGTGCTGCGGATGGCAGCGGGTGCGCCCTGGCGGCTGCACCCCTTCGCACGAGGGTTGACTGCTGTGTCGCGCGAAGCTCCTGGAAACGATCCACGGGCACGTGCGCCAAGGCGTGTTCGTCCTCCACCACACTCAAGCTCATCCCCATGCCTAATCCCGTCGCGTGCAAAACGCACGCACACGCACATGGACGCAAGAGCGCGCTCTCCTAAACAAACCTATGCACGCACACGCACACGCGCACATGCATTTGACCCCCCATCGCGCTCCCCCTTTGTCTCGCAGAGCATCTTCCTGACCGATGGCGCGAGCGTGGCTGTGCGCATGTGCCTCAACGCCGCCATCCGCGGCCCCCAGGATGGCATCCTGGTGCCCATCCCGCAGTACCCCCTGTACAGCGCATCCATCCAGCTGTACGGTGCGATGGGTGCCCGATTAGGAGGGTTGCGGCGGTGTCGGTCGGACGCACAGGGCGTGTAACGGGCGCCAGGGACCGGCTGCGGCAGGCGCGCCCGCCCGGACGACCGAGGTCGCCTGCGGCACGCAGGCGGGCCCCAGCAGGCTCGCTGGCCGGCGGCGGAGGCTGCTGGCAGGCACTCAGGCGCCCACGGATCTCAGCACGCCGGCCGGCGCGGACCCGCTGGGCCGTGGTTGCGCCAGGCTGCGGCCGGCCAGTGAAAACTCGCAGCAGCCCCGCGCGGCCCGCGCAGAGAGGCGGCCCC
>NW_014013274.1:0-29375 GCF_000611645.1 Monoraphidium neglectum | reverse complement strand
GCTCGACAGCAGCAGCCCCGGCGGCAGCCCCCCCGGCCCGCCGCCGCCGCCGCCGCCGACCCCGCCGCCGACCCCGCCGCCGGCGCCCCCGGCGCCCTGGATGCTCGCGCTGCGGCGCAGCATCGCCGCGGCCGCGCGGGCGCCGAGGACCGACAGGCCGCCTCGCGGGGAAGTTCCCAGCAGGTAACCCTCCTCCAGGAGGGACTCGCCGTTCACCGAGAACCTCTTCCTGACGTCCTCGCTGAAGTCCTGGAACTCGTTAGTCAGCTTCCCCAGCTGGACCTGCGCGGACGGGGGCAGGAAACCAGGGGTGACGTCAGGCAGTTAGACTAGGCGATTATACATACATTGGAAAGAGAGTGTGGTGGGGGGCACGATCCGCCCAGCCAGAAAGTACATGTTGCGGACTGTGGCGCGAACTGCTTGTGGGTGGGTGCTTGTGAGTGAGAACTGTTGTCTGGTCTGGTCTGGACAGCCCCAAGCTCGGCCCATGGGCACACACCCCGCAGAGCTCCGCCTGACTGAACCGCAAGTCCAAACAGGGACCTTGTTGCCCTCCACTGAGCAAGGATACCAGACACGCCCCCCTCCCCCAAAAACAAGCTGCCCATGCGCACCTGCTCAATGTATGACTTGGGGATGAACTCTGTCATGTTGAGGGCGCGGGCCATGGCGCTGGCACGGTCGCGGTTCTTGGAGTGCACCTGTGGAAGTTCACAGGGCATTCCAGGCAATCGGTATGAGTTGTGGAGTCCAAGTGAGGAGCATGAACACAGCAGTCATAACCCTTTCCCAGAAACGGAGGCATGTGGCTGACTCGGTGGCTCAGCCATGCACGCATTTACAAACCCATGGTTGTACGCGATCGACACGCCATAGCTCAAACACGCGCACGCACACACATACACACACGCGTGCACACACACACACGCACACAAGCACACACACACACACCCTGACATGCTACCGCCCTCCGCCTTACCTGCACAAAGTCCCCCAGGTTCTCGATCTCGTCCAGCTTCACCGTCAGCTCGTCATCCCCGCTCTTGAAGGTAACGGTCTTACGCCGCATGATCGTGCCAATCTCGTAGCCCAGAGCCATCAGGCCCCCCAGGACGCGCACAGACACCTGAGAGGTTTGCAGGGAGGGGGCAGGCGGGTCAGGCGACAGCAGGCCCGCGTGCCATTGAGCGGAGGGTGCCCAACGGCTCCAAAGGGGGCAAAGCGCTGCGCGGGCAGGCAGGATGGGCGGCTCGCAGGCGGGGAGGCGCGGGGTGGAGCCTGGGCATGTGTCGGAGGCGCGGCTGCGACGTGGCTGACCTCAAAGGTGATGCGTGGGGAGATGATGAACGGCCTGTTGCGGTTTGAGGGCGCGGCATGATCGTCAGCTGCAGGTGCATCACTCCCAGAAAGCAAACATGGAGGCCCCCAGACCGCCAGCAATGGGCAGCGCGCCGACAATGCTCCCCCTCCCGTTTCCACGGCCTTTGTCCCTGTTCCCACCCCCTGCACCTCTGCCACCTCGCCCGCTTCGAAGCGCCCCTGCCCTGTTGCCGCCCATCGTACCCGCAAACGAGGGGCGATGCAGGATGCAGGATGTGGGGTGTGGAATGCCGGCTGGGCCTGGGCGCTCACCCCTCTGTTACCCACTCCTCGAACATGAGGGTGTAGCGGCCGTCCCTGTTGCGCATGCGCAGCCAGCTGGAGCAGGTCTCAGGGTCCTCGCTGCGATGAGAGGACAGGTTTGGGTGTGTGTGTGTGTGTGTGTGTGCGTGTGTGTGTGCGTGTGTGTGTGTGAAAGAGATAGACACAGAGAGAGAGAGAGAGTATGTGTGCGTGAGTATGAGTGTGCGTCATCCGCGCTGCAAACATATAAGAGTGGTGAAATGGAATGAGTCTTGGCGTGTGGAAACAAGATTGGGGGGTGCGTATCAGTGTGCTTGTCATTGCTGCAGTGGGCAAGCGAGGGGGTCCAGGCTAGCATTGCAACAGGACCGGGGACTTTGGGAGTTGGGAGTGGTGAGGGGCGGGTTGGGGCTCGCAGGTGACGGATAGCAAGGGCTGGGGCAAGCTCAACGCTTTGACCCGCGTTGCGGTGTGCTGGTACCGGACCCACGTTCACAGCACACAGATACACACACACACACACACACACGACTAGTCAGACCCGTGCACATGCAGGCATGCGACCCCGAGCCCTCACTTTGGTGGCAGCAGGTGGATGTCGTACATCTCCTCACGCTTTGGGGCGGCAGCACCCGGCTGAGTGGAACATGGGTGTGCAGATGGCAGGGTGATGCCAGGGGTGCGCACAGAGTTGCGTACGTGTGTGAGGCTCAGGCGACAGGCTCGTGTGTGTGTGCGTGTTTGTGTGTGTGCATGTGTGTGTGTACGCGCGTGCGCGTGCATACAAGTGTGTGTGTTTGCGCGTGGCCACACACATGAATGAGCACGTGCATGCGTGTGTAAGCAACAGGGGGCAGGGGTGAAGCGAGCAACCTTGCACGGGTACGAATCAAATGGGCCAGAGCAGGGGGCCTAACAATGGCCTCCAGGCCACCAGGATCGAGGAATGCGGCCGGCGGGCTGATGCCTTCAACCCATGGCTCTCACCCCTAGGGCGGCCATGATGGCTTCTGGCGTGATCTCTGGAGTTCGCTTAGACTTGAGGATGTGGGCTGCGTCCATCAAGCCTGGGGGCAGCGGCGGCGGCGGGTGAATACAGGGAGGGCGGCGGCAGCGGGGGCAGGAAGGTGATTGGAGGGAGCCGGGGTGCGCAGGGGTGGGGAACAGGCGGGAGCTTCTGGAGTGATCTGGGGTCTGGGATGCCGATCATATGACCTGCCTGTCTCTTGACCACTCTCTCTCTCAACCACGTGATTATGAGTTCACCCCGCAGAACCTTCCCCAAACACGCACATAAACACAAACACGCGCAACCCCGCAAACAACTGCGCCTGGCAACAGACGACCCGCAGACCGACAAGCAGACAGCCCCGCCTCACCCGCAAAGGGGTTGAAGCTGTTGTAAATCCTGAGCTGCGCCAGCCGCAAGTCCGGCTCGATGAAGGCCTTGTACATGGGGTACACCGTGTCGGTAATCTGTTGGGTTGGGGACCGTCAGGTTGTGAAATGGAGTGTTGGTGAGCTGACGGCAGCGGGGTCGGTGGACGAGCCGGACCCACTTCGCCCCGCCGTGCGCGCCACTGCCGCACAAGCCACACACGCTCAAAATTTGGGTTTGGTGATCCTGTGGATACATGGATCCACAGTTGGGGTGCCAAACCAGAAACCAGGCAATGTGTGAACACAAACCAAACCGTTCATGCAACGCTGTGCCCCCATCTCATGGCCGGCCCCCACAGCAACCTCATTCGCCAGCCAAACTGCAATCCCAGCTTAACAATTTGCACCTGCTGGATGATCTCCTCGGGCCCCTGCCCCGACCGGCTGATGTCGCGCATCACGCGCTTGACCAGGTCAAAGTGCACGCCGCCTGTCGTTTGACCGGCAGGCGGAGAGCGGTAGCAGGGGCAGCGTTTGCAGCCAGTGGCCACCAGCCTGGCGAGCTGAGCACGTCTTTGACAAGAGCAGCGAGGCAGCGGCGAGCAAGGCGCAGGCGCCCGCAGCCAGAACGGCAACGTCGCGCCGAGCCGCGCGGGTGGCGCCCCAGCAACATTCTTCTGCGCAATCTGGAAAGGGTGCAGCGTCAGCCGGTCCTGGTGTGACCTGTGATGGAGACCCTCAGGTCCAGCAGGGGCCGCAGCTTCTCGCTGAGGGCGTAGATCCCCTCGATAACCACGATGCGCGACGGGGGCACCTGGGGATGGGGCCGCCGGGTTGCGTGCAACAGGGGAAAGGGTGAGAATGGGCAAGTCAGGATAAAATAATGCTGAAATAATGTGGCGGGGCTTGTCTGGGGTCTCACGAGGCCGTGGGGCGGGTGGAGGTTTGCGGCTGCGGAGGCGCACGTGTTGGAGCGGGCCACCTGGGCGGAGGCCGTCTGCCCGTGCGCCTTGCCCTTGTACCGGCGCTCAGAGCGTCAACCGGGGCAGGCGCCTGGACTGTTGCTCCCCCCTCCCGGGTTTATAGTGTCTTGGCCCGAAGAAGCGTCGTACCTCGACCTTCTGGAAGCCAGAGCGCCGTGACTGCTTAAAATCGTAGATCGGAACCTGGGACGGGCGGCGTTTGGCAAACATGCGCGCAGTAAATTTGTCAGCTGCTGTATGATATCCAGTCCGGCTCACGAGTTCACACACAAATACAAGCACGCACGCACGCACGCAAATGCACACACGCAAACACACACACGCACATGCACGTACACACGCACACACACACACACGCCACAAAAAGGTGCGCATCGGCCCCCGTCCCACCTGAGCGGCGCGGCCCGCCCTCAGCTCAGCCAGGTTTGCCAGCAGCAGGTCATAGTCCGTCAGACGGGGGTCGTCAAAGTTGCCGTCGATCTGCGCCGATGATGAGCGCGCGGCCGCGGGCGCCCAGGGCGCTTTGTCGGGTGCGAGAGAAAGGAAACTGAAAAGACTCGACCCAGCACGGCCCTGATTTTCCGGCCTTGATGCACCCCAAGCCCTCGAGCAACCAAAGAAGCTGCACCCCGTGTCTAGCCCTATTTTGAACTGCCCCCTTGGCTTCCTCATCAAAGTGCCGGTGCGAGCCACGTGGATAACGGTGTCTTTTGATAAGCTGAAGAAGGTGTCTTTCGATAAGCTGAAACCATTGCATCTATTGTCGCCCCGCCCCCACCAGCTTTGAGGCGTCGTTATAGTTGTCCATAGAGATCACCGCGATGTTGGGCATGAACCCCTTGACGCGCTCGCTGAACGCCGTCTTGCCGCTGCCGCTGGCGCCGCCGAGCCCCACCTGCGGCAGGGAGTGGGAGCGCACGATGCGCGTATGCAACGGGGCGCTCGGGACGGTAGGCTCGCCGCCGGGGGCCCAAACCCTGCACGTCGCAGTGTTACGCATCACAGCCGACTGGCGAAGCGCTGGGCGGGCGGGGCGCACTGGGGTGCACGCGGTCCAACACGGTGTGGCAACAGCCCCCTGTGGCTGTCCAGCGCCAGCCAACCCGGAGTCGAAAGTGACTCGACAAGAATACTTCTGCCGCATGTGGCCGCCTTGCTGGCCCACCCCACGTTTGTGAGTTCTTTGTTTACCCCTCACCAGGACCACGCCCTCGTTGTGGCTCTTCAGCAGCTGCAGCGCCCTGATGAACACATAGAAGCCCTGAGCAGCGCCGGGGGCAGCGCGGCGCGGCGCCGGGCGTGGCGGCAGGGCGGGCAGGGGCCGGGTGGGTCGGGGTGGGTGCCATACGATGCCCAGTGGAGGCAGTGCAGCCGGGCGTGTTGCCTGTCGTGCCAGCTGGCAAGCCCAAGCCGCACACCACGTATTTGTGTGCCCCTCGCGCTCACGCCTGCCGTCCCGTCGATAACACCGTCCCAAGCGTCCAGTCTGCCGCTGCCCCCAGCCACCGGCCGCCTCCCTGCGCCCGCCACTTTCGACAGCAGGCGCGCGTGGCACCCGGCTCGGCGCACGTTGCACTGAAATTAGCGAGGCAGCGGCTGCAAGCTGCCGAATGCCCTGGTCGGCACGGCTCGAGCGCGCGTCTGGATCCGCGACAGACACCGGCCCTGCGCCGAGGGCTGCGCCGGCAGCCCACCTTGTCAAAAGTGAGCTGCTCATCGATGGCCGAGACAGTCCAGCGCGTGCGGCCGTCGGGCCCCTTGAACTTCTCCAGGTGCAGCTTCTCCTTGAGCAAGCCCTTTGTCGACGGCAGTCGTATGCATGGCGTGCGTCGAGGGTGTCGGTTTGGGTATGGGGGCAGGGGTCGGGGGCGGAGGCATGGAGAAGGTGGCCCGGCCACCGCTCGAGAGTGGCTGGCCGGGCCGGCGGCTGCGGCATGGGTGGCGGTTGCTGGAAGGGACGAGAGAGCCCTTGGCTTGCGGGCAGCGCCCATGCGAGGTCGTCCGCCGCATGCGCTCACATTATCGCCCTCAACCTGTCTGCAACCAAGAGGAAAGCACCCGACATGCGGTGGTCCCGCCGCAGCCGCGACCTTCCGCCTCTGCAGGACGTTTGCGCACCTTGCGCTTTCGGTCGAGCGAGGGCGGAGGCGAGGTCGATCGCTGCGGCATATAGCCGCCTCCACTGTGACTATCCGCCATTCAGGCACCTGAAGGCCGTTGTGTGGGATAGCTCAAGCTGTGATCACTCAGCCCGCCGGCTGGAAACTGCGCTGCCTGCTACGTCAGGTACCATAATGATATATACCTCGCTCAAGCGCCTTGCCGTGATCACGCCGTGGTGCAGGGCAGATGGAGGTACGCCTGGTCACTAGGCCTCACCGCAGTGCCCGAAAGGCCTAGCCCGAGTTGTTGTATGAGGCTTGTACATGTCGTCATTCGGCTGATCGTATCGGTTTTATTACACTTATATCGCCAACTACACCTCACAGCTTAGATTGGTAGCACCAGTCCCGATATCGACGTTTGCGCTATGAGGGGCTTGCGACAGTTCCGTGTGTTCGCAAGCATGCCTGTATGCGTGAGCGCCGCTGCCTCCCAGCCAGAGCTGATGTCACCAAAACTCTGCGCGGCCTACAGCAGCAGCAACGCTCGTGCAAGCACCAGCGCAGCGCAAGGGCACGAGGGGGCAGGCGGCCTCGGCAGCACCTGGAGAGAGGTATGTGGGAACATTGGTCATGGCTGCATTGGATAAGTGCTGCCATCGGGCCGAACACCCCGCTGGCGCATGCAGCGCCTTGGACCGGGCGCTCTGCACCAGATCAGCAGCTGCTCGCGGCATGGCTTGGCAGACGAGCTTCGCTCAGCAGCCTGTGCATTGCGCGGACTTCCCCTGTTTCCCCAGCCCTTGCCCAGCGTGCCGCCGTCACCGGCCCACACCTGCGGCGGCCGCGGCGGCCCACCCGGCCTATACCTGTGACCGCCGCCATCACTTGGCTGCAGATCTTGGATGTTGCCCAGGCCGACCGGTCAAAGCTGCACGAGTTCGTCGCTGTGGTCAACCGCCACTGCCTCGCGGTGAGGCGACGCCCACACCCTGGTTTTACCTACGAACCCCACGTCTAAACCCTGCAGATTGCATACGCCGCGATGGCGGATTCACGTCCACCTGCAAATGCACAGCACATGCGCACTGAGCACATTACTACCGTTGCTGGGCCCATGCACCGGGCTGCAGGACATTCAAAACCTAGCAGGCCCCATGCAAATGAGCCCCCGACGGCAGCACGCTGCTTCCCTGTGTCTAGCAGGGTCCCCACGCCACAGCGTATGAGCGGAGCTGTTGGCAGCCACGCAAAAACTCCCGCTCCCCCCATACACGCATCTCACCCTTACCTACACATGCACACCCATACATGCGCTCACCCATGCCTCCACACCCATGCACGCACGTGTGCGCGTGCGCACCCCCTCCCTCCCCCCACACGCACACACACACACGCACGCACGCACACACACACACGCAAACACGCACACGTACACACCTGCACACCTGCTACGCGGCCAGACCCAGTCGTGCCCCCCTCTGGCGGCGTTTAACGAGCTCCTGCGGCTGGCAAACCTCCACAAAGACCGACACAGCGTCGGGAAGGTGCGGGGCGCTGCGTCAACAACATCACTGAATGCTGCAATCAGCTTGGATTGCAGCAGTCAAGGCCAGCGCCCCCTTGGTAAAACTCAGCAGGAGGTCAGGCGCTTGCAAGTCCCAGTGTTTGCAGGGACGGTCTCAAACGGTCGCAGCTCCTCTGCTGGCAGCACCTCTGCGTGCCGCGCGGTCAAGGGGGCCGCGGCACAATGCAACTTTGTGCCGAGTTTCATGCCAAACCCACACACCCGCCCCTCATGCATATGCGCACTCGCATCGCGGCGCATTTCGAACACTGATTGACAACAGCTGGTCGAGATCATGACGTTCAATAAGATGCAGGTCAACAGCGACACCTGGCAGCGGCTGGCAGAGCACAAGCAGTACTTTGGGTCGGTGGGGGTGGTCCGCACAACAGGCGGCGGTGGTGGCGCGGGCGGCACCGGCGGCGGCAGCACTGACAGCGGCGGCAGCAGCACAAGGAGCGGCGGCGGCGGCGGATGGGGCGGGGTTTCCGGGGGCGCAAGTGCAGGCGGCGGCTTCGGGGCGGGCAGCGTCAGCGGCGGCGGCAAGAAGGCCGGCAGCTGATGAGGATTGCGACGAGACCCTTTGGGTTTCATACATCGAGAGCGGTGCAGCAATTTTGAAGCCGCCATGGCAGCTTACAGCGAGCGGCCTGTCAAGTCAATTGTTGCAAACATGTTTGCTTTTGCTGTGCACGTCTTGTGGTATGTAGCCTGCTTGCCGGAAGTCTGATGCTTCTGAAGGTGTGCGCGCGCACCTTTGCCCGCCCGCCACGCGTTGCTGTGACGTGCCCGGCGTTTCACTTCCTCCTCCGCAAGCGTCGACTCAACCCATCACCGGTAGTGCCGGGCGCATTGGCCACACACACCTCAGATGTTGCACCACATTACCCAGTCATAGCCCCATCGCATCCGGCTGCCTTGCCCTCGCCCGCGGCCGGCCTCCGGTGCGCATGTGCCCATTGTGCACAACGCAAGAACCACAGACTCTTGCGCAGTGGAGGCATAACGGCGTCACACAATGGCTTGAGGAAGGGGAGCAGCATTCCTACCTCTCATATTGCGCCTCACCTAGGCCATCTCACACTCCGCCTTTCCATGATTGGCCAAAAGGGCACGTCTCGAAGCATCTACCATGCTGCAACCTTCCGTTGTAGCCCTTGTGGCATGATCACCGCAAAGGCATCACATGAGGAGGAGAGGTCAGGTGGCAGGACATTCAGGCCGAACGCGGCGACAAGACAACGGCTGCGCTCGTCTGCACCACACGCGCAACAATGATGATTGGGGCTTGTGGGGTTGTATCCCTTGCATGTTGCAGTGGCAGCATCTGGTCGCCGGGCCGGACAAAGATTATGTCTACGCGCAGGAAGTTTGCGTGCATCCGTGCAACCTTGCTTTTTGCATAAGCCAGTAGCCTGCTATGGTGTGCTGCCGCCGCCGCCAACATAATCGACCAGATGGGCACTTGTAAACGGCAGCCCTTATCAACTGCAACCTGCCTGCCAGGTAGGCACGACAGTAAATGGGCCGGCACGATAGAAAATGGGCATCACGCATGTCACTACCAATTCATCCTGCACCTGTGCCATATGAATTGGCTGCAATAATATAGCGTACTGCTTTTGGAGATTTTCACCATCCAGAGCACCAAAGGGGGTGCTGGTTGTGCCGCAGCCCTCGCAAGACTCGTGTCAAATTGAAACAGCCAAATCTGCTGTAGCAGGCTTGTGAGCTGTCATGACCGACGTGGCAAGATTCTGGTCATAAGATGACCATCAACTTGGAACCTACACTGCTTTGTCAGTGACGCAAAGCACGCGCAGCAGGCATGCAGGCAGGGCATGTGCACGTGGTCAGTCAGCTGGTCACTCGTCAAGCACGCCAGGTCAGCTTACAGCAGCGCGTCCGCTACTCACGCTTCCGAGCCTTTGCGACTGAGACAAAATGAAGGAATAAATTTTGATTTCGCGAAAGCTCCATCTCGCCTGCTGCCCCAGTTATACGGTCGGCCGAGATCTGTCGTCAACTTGACTCTTTCCGACCTGGCTTTTTCGCGTTACATCGGTAGCTATGATCAAAAGGAGCTCACCGAGATGCCAGCTGCGCCACGACTGCGGCATCATTACCCATTTAGCAGCGTGGCCTGCTCGACGCGTTGCCGCACGGCATGTGTGCGCAGTCGCAGAGTCTGCGTCAGCGCCCACAGCCCACGACACCAAGACCGAGGCTGCGCTGAGGGTGAGGTGAATTTGCACGTGCTACGCAGTAGTGTGCGGCGCCCAGACGCGTGTGTGCTGCCCGCGTCGCACTGAAAACCGGCCGACACAGGTGTATGCCCAAGGGGATTGCTCCCACGCACATGCTCGTGCGCACGGCTTAGCCCATGCACCTGATTGTGACTCTGCAGGGTCCTGCACGCATGTTCAAGGCCTCGGTTGACGCTATGCTGGAGAAATACTGGGGTGAGCGGCCTGCCAGCACCCTTGGCTGTTGGTCTTGAACCTTTCTGCAAGGGGAAAGACACGGATGGCATCCGTCTAGCATCGCTCCATGTGCAGCAGAATCTCTTGGGACTGCTCAAGGCCATGTGGCCAGCATGCTTGATTATGTAGAACCATCTGCCGCCGCGCTGCAGCAGCCGCTGCTACCACCCTCAGCTCGTGTGCGTGGCAAAAGCACTTTGACAGCATCTTACATTAGATAACCCCGCCCTCCCCCAGAAGCGAGCCCGCGCGCCCTCTCGGCCATGGAGCGGCTGTACTCAGCGCCTGGCGGCTACGGCGCCGACCAAATTTCATACGATCACATCGCGTTCCGCACCTTTGGCGTGAGTAGGCACAAGGGTACATGCCGACTTGGTGGGCGTGGTTGCTTGTCATCATGATGTTGGCCGTGATGGCAACTAACAAAGGTGATTCACCATGGCCATGCCACCAGGGGAAGTCGTTGTAGAACATGCGAGCGCATTGACTTGCAGCGTCGCCCGTGTTC
The DNA here is from genome assembly GCF_000611645.1 of Monoraphidium neglectum. NCBI lineage: Eukaryota > Viridiplantae > Chlorophyta > Chlorophyceae > Sphaeropleales > Selenastraceae > Monoraphidium > Monoraphidium neglectum. The sequence continues at coordinate 18,726 of NW_014013274.1, read as the reverse complement.
TCTGCGTTTTATACCCTCATGGCAAAACGCACGCACCACGGCTTGAAGCCCCGGGCCCCTCCCCACAAAGCCCAGTCAACAGCAAACCTGCATTTGCATACTCAGTTGGTCCACATTGCTGAAAGGCCTGTGAACCAATCCAAATCCACAGCTCCCTGGTCTGGGCATTGGCAGCGTGGCGGCGGCGCTGGAGTGCTTTGGATTTACTCGCCAGGGATATCTCGATTTCCCGGGCAGGAACGTCACTGCGGCATGGTGGGCAGCAGGCGGCCGATGCATAGCGCCCCTCATGGGAGCCTGAGCTTGGCCCCTCACCTCCATTGGCAGGCCAAATGGACGGCCATGGCTGGCGCGTCGGGGTTTGCTGCCCCCACATATGCCTGCATGACAGCTGACTGGATTGCGGCTGGACTTATTTGCTTGCAATGCGCAGCAGGTGGGTAAGGAACTGGCAGGCAAGCTCTCTGCCAACTTGCTGGCACCAAACCTTGTTACCTCCCCCGCGCCCCCCCTGGCCCAGGTTTGCGCCGCCCCCAGCAGTGCCAGGCGGGCCGCCCACGTACGGGCAGCTGCCGAAGGTGTTGGTGAGCCAAGTCGAGGTACGTAGTGGCTGCTATGGCGCTGATGGCATGGCAGCACGCAGAGCCCGCCACGTTTGTTGAAAAGGCCTGTTCGTATGCGCTTTGTACCGCGCCTTGCGGTAGCAGATGCAGAAATATCCTGCACTCTCCCGGCCTCCAACCCTGACTGGGCGCCGGCCTCAAGCTCACCAAGCAGTCCAACGTGGCGCGGCTGCGACGCACGCACTGCCCTTCACAGCTCTCCCTTTCTCATCACGCAGCCGCATTCAGTATCCACAACGCTATCCCTCCCCCTCCTGCACAAACATCTCAACAAACCTACCCTCCTTTCCGCAGGTGTCACGTCTGTCCCAAACTGCACAGGCCACAATTCGACGCCACGCCGCCGGCTTCCCTACCTTCGGCCCGTCTGCGGCCTGGGCAGCAGCGCTGACTAAGGCGCTGCCGTGGGGTGATGTCACGCCAACATGGGATGAGTATGCGGCACTCTTGCAGGAGAGCGAGTATGCCGCATGGTGAGTCCATGGCTTCCCTTGGTTAGCCCCTGGCTTGGTTCTATGGATACCTGGTGGTGTCAATTTTTGCGGTGCACCCAGATCCGTGGTGCTTGGCCCATCGGTGATTGCGATGGTAGCTTTGCCTGCTGGCCGATTGTCGCTGGCAGGCGGGTGTCCTGAAGGTTGGAGGCGCAATGGCGGATTTATGCACTGCCTCATCAGCATGATGTGTGTACCTGGATGGCATACAGGACACCTGGCAATACTGCAACATTTCCTCGAATTGCCAACTCAACCTTGCCTCAAACTCCAACTGCCGTCAACCAATCAACGATCATAGGGTGCTGGTCAACGGCTACACCCCTGCCTGCATGGCCCTTGCCTGCCACCGCCTCGCCGCCCCCCACCCCGGCGACGGCGGCGGCGGCGGCCTGGCTGGCGCCATTGCGCGCCTGCAGTCACGGGGCTTCGCCCTCAACGAGGAGGGCGGCGCCGTAGTAAGGGCATCGGAGGACGGCCTGCTGCTGCAGTCAGCGACGGTGGCGGACCTCATCGAATTCTGGTTTGCAGGAGAGCGCGAGGTGGGGCGCCTGCTGGCGCACTGGAAGTATGCATGCCTCACCTGCTGTGTCCAGCAAGCTGTCCAGGATGCTTGGAATTCACATCAACCATTAACAGATGTCTTTGATTTCAAGAAGTGCGAAGCCTGACACCTCCGCCAAAAACTGCACGACCCTGCGCGGCGTCAACCCGCCCCTGCTTCTCGCGCCTTTGTGCCTTCCATGCATGTGCAGCCCTTCCTGGTTCCAGGCTCCTATCTGGCGTTGGTGGAGCGCCTCCCGCTCCCGCAGTTCTCCCACCTGCTGACCGATGAGTTGGGAGAGGGCCATCTGCGCCAGGGGTTTGACGCCGCTGCATGCGATCTCATGTTTGAGTCAACAGCGCTGGCAGCCAAGCAGGCGGGGGTTGCTGCGGCGGCCGCTGCAGCGGGAGGTACTGGCGAGTAGCCTCAAGCAACGGTGTGCAGCAGCCAAGGCAAGGCACCCGGCAGCCCGGGCGGTGGCGTCGCTGTGTGCAGTGGACGAAGCAAATGCTGTTGTTAGAATGCAAACGTTGCGACTGCGTTTGTTTGCAGGTACATTTTTCAAACATCGAGACGCACAGATGTGTGTTGACCGCCCTTCTTTACCAGCCGGCTTTGCCGATTTGGTGCCCGAGCGTGCCCGGCCAGGCCCTGCCACGTGCGTGTGTTGTGCCTGCTAGCGGTTTCCAGGCTGGAGGCGCAGGTTCGCACCAAAGCTAGACACTCAGGTCTAAATTGCATTGCCTGGACGCCTTGGCGTATGATTTCTCCAGGGGCAGCTTGTTGGTCGCGCCTGGGCAGGCGCACGCCGGCAGCTTTACCGGCGCTTGCCTGCTCTTTTGCCAGAAAACATTGAGATTAAGGGGCCCATTCTTCAGCACTTGGTGCTTGGCAAGAATAAAATTGCTTCAGTAGGACAGCTGATCCTGGCTGCTTCTTCTGTCTGGGGGGTGCAGACGTCACATTGAGCCGAGGACAAGATTGTCCAGGCGTAGTGCAATGCATTGCGGATGGCGGGTCCAACTATTCTGTGAGCCTCTTTTACAGCACTGCTTGCATTCATGTGCAATTGCAGCAATTTTAGCACACACCATGGGCGGATGCAATGTACCACACCCGTGTGTAAAGTCATTTGAACAATTACGTGAATCTTGCTTCAGTGCCGGTTCTCAGACGAAGCAGGGTGTCACGTGTCAACAGCTGCGCTGGCTTATCCGTCATGACTCACTGGCTGACAGTGCAGAGTGCGGCCTTTGAAACAATGTTTTGCCTGCTGCAGAAATATGAAAAAGTTGGTTATCTTCAGTTGAGGGCCGAAGGGCCGCAGCTTCTTGTTCTGGCCAAGCAACCCCCTGCTGGTGGATCAGCCATCCAGATTGAATCCAGCCATGTTCTTATTGCAACGGAAATCACACGCAATAGCAGCCATTTATCAACTTGCAGATGAGCTATGTAGCCCACAGAGGAATCAAAACCACAGGGCTTCATCTGAGATGAGCCGCCACCAGTCGCCACAAGTGCTTGCCGCAGTGTGTTGACTTCTGGCCCGATGGTCAAGCGCCCAAGGTTGCCATCCCGTCAATATCACATTTAACGTCTGAATAGGTGCCAGGCATGCCAGTACTCAACATACCGGCTTCCTGGAGAGCAGGCGCCAGCTGCAGGTGTTAGTGCCTAGCCCATCAGGAGCGCCATACGGATTCCCAGGGGAGGCAGCTGGACAGCACGTCCAAACAACGCAGCACCGAGTGATGAATGCACCAAGGCGTTCGCGCGTTACCATAGATTTCTTTGAGCCCGCACTCACCCTCATCTTATTCTTCAACACTGCAATATTGATCTGTGCACACGGGCAGAGCGGCCGGTGATCCCGGACCTGGGAGCCTCGCAAATCTTCTTAGCATCTGATTGTATGACAAATTGTTCACAGACACATCACTGCCTTGTACCTGCACCCGCAAGCCTGAGGTCACACCCGTCGGCCCCGCAGTGCGGCGCGCTCCGTCTTGCTGCACAGCAATGCGGCTGTCGCGCCCCAACCTCCCACTCGCCGCGCCGCGCGCGTGCGGCGGCGCGAGCGCCGCCCTCGCCAGTGCGGTGAGGCGCCTAGCGAAGCTGATCGGCAGCGGCGCGCACGAGGGGGCGCAGCTGGAGCAGGCGTGGTCAGACGTGACGGAGCAGACCAATGCGTCGGCGTCCGCCGCCCTTGGGCAAGACGAGCTGGCGCTGCTGGCTGCACTCATCCGCGACGGCGTCGGGGGCGCGCAGCCGGTGGTGCTGGTGCACACGCTGATCTGGCAGAGCGCCCCGCGGCGCGCGCAGGTGGGTTTGCAGCTGCGCGAAGCAGGCGAAGCCGACACGTGCATGCGCGGCGGCCATCGCCAGGTGGCTGCGCGGCGGCCGCCCATGTGGGGCGGGGCAGTTTGACCGGCGAGGCGTGGTGCATATACAGCGCTCCTGGCACACGTTGCCGAAGCAGTTTTTTTTTCCATGACAAAACGCAGGCACATGGGCCCAGCGCTGCTGGGGATCCTCATTGCCCTCCCCGCGCATGGTGCAAGACACCAGTCCTATACAGCAATTAGAGGCAGCACAAGATCCTGTGCCCATACGCCACCCGCCCAACCCACTGCCCCCTGGATCCAGGTCGCAACCAGCCCCAAAATCGTGCTGGCGCTGCTGAAGCGGACCGCCGCGTTCGAAGCCGACGAGGACGCCGCCGCGGTCAGCGCCATGGCGGTCGGGGACCTGTGCCGCGGCGACGGGGCGACGGGCAGCAGCTTCGCGCCTGAGGTGCGTGACAGTGCGTGCCAGGGGGGCAAGTGTACCCTGTTGTATCTGGAAGCCCTGGAGCACGGGGACTCATGTGGGCCGCGTTGGTGCGGTCCCGGGGTGAAGCGCTGTAATCACGGCAGCACACGACTAATGGTTACAGTGCACAACAGCAGCTGCACGCGGCGCAGCTGTTGGTTCAAGAAAGCAGGTGCCAGCCGCACAGCCCCAGTCTCACACAGCGGTATGGGCGAAACCACTCAGCAGCACATGCCTTGGCTGCATCGACAGCCCGCGAGTCTTGCGACGTGCTCTGTGCCACCACCCCGGCATTCTGTTCATCCCCCGGACCCGCAGGTGATGGCCGCCCAGCTGTCGGAGGACCCCTCAGACAGCGCCCTCGCCATCCTCTGCCACGTCGTCGCCGCCCGCCATCCCAACCGCCTGCTGACTGGGTCCGTGCTCTCCGCCGTCTGCGACATCTCGCGCGGCTGCCCGGGGGCGCGCCCCGAGATCGCGCGTCAGGAGGGGCTGCTGGAGGGCCTGGCCTGGTGTCTCGACACAGACGGCGGCGTAGATCGCTGCAACGATCTGATCGACCAAGATCAAGATCAAGATCGAGATCAAAGTCAAGATCGCCAGAGCCCCGAGGACGAGGCCGAGGAGGACCAGCTGGTTTGGCGCCAAGACGTGCGCGCCGCGGCGGCGTGGGCGGTGGAGGCGCTGGCACGGGAGCCAGGCGTTGCCGCTGCCGCGGCGGCGACGGCGGGCATTACAGAGGGCCTGCGGCGCGCCGCTGAGGTGGCGGCGCTCGCAAGGTCGGAGGCGCGGGCCGCGTTGGATCTCTTGGCAGCAGCGGCGGTCGGCGGCAGCGGCGGAGCCCCTGCAAGCGCCAGCGGCGGCGCTGCTCTGCCAGCGGCGGGCGGGGCGGCCGCTGGGGAGGCGGGCGGCAGCGATGCCGCCGCTCCACCGAAGCTGGTGGCCTGTGCACCAGAGCCGGCGGGCGCTTTGGAAACAGCCGCCAGCAATTAGGAGGTGCGGCTGCGGCATCGGGGTTTTAGGTGGAGAAGAGCGTTATCAGGCCATCAGGCTCCGGCTGTATGCCTGATCATTTGCCAGCCAACAGCTGATGAATTTCTTGCGCATCGGGCAATGGGATTGGGTGCATGGCAAGGGGACGCGGGCCGCACGCGCTTCAACACGCTTCCTCTGGTTCACAATCACCAACCTGGGAAACAGGATCCCTGAAGCTTGAGACATAGCGAATGCCTGCCTGCCCGTATGGGCATTGGCACCACTGACAAAACCCCAGAATTGTGATGGCGCCCTGCTCATGGGATTGCAGAGCTGCTGCCCGGGGCGGCAAGCCGACTGCCTGCCTGCTGGTGCGGCGGCGTGTGTCATCAACCTAACCGTGGGATCACGTATTTGTTTGTCGAGTGCTCATATGGGCGCATTCCTAGGTGCCCTTCGATGTTGAAGCTAGTGCTAGCCAATATGTCAATGCCACCCTCCCACAAACAATTCTTGAGCGTTGCCCTCCATATCTTGGTTGCGTACACCATGGTGACTATGGAGGGGCAGTTTCCACATCGATGGCTGCGAACCAGCAACTCGCCCGCTGTTCATCTCGTTGTAAGTGTGGCGACCCTTGAGCAAACTTTGGGAGGGCCTGAGCCAGCTCAGATATACTCAGCGGGTGTTGAGATTTCGCAGCTGGCTCACAACCATGCTGCGCTCCCCTGGTCGTCGTTTGGCTGGCGTGGCTGCCGCTCAAGCACGGCCACATGCGCCGCACCAGGAGGGCAGGTGACAACCAACACCGCGGCCGAGAAGACCACCGTCAGCCGCGGCCGACCAGCTGTTGCAGCTCGTACAATGTGTTCTGGGGAGAGTTAGGGACATAATTCCGTCCTGGATGGGCAGAAGCAAGCAAGAGTCCCCACATGATTCATAGGGACTGGTTGCTCACTTCCAGTTGCGTTGACGTGGCACCCGCCAAGGCGGCACCCGCCTTACGGTATTGGTGTTGAAGGGCACCGGCAGCCAAATGCCCAGGATTTCCTATGACTTGGGCCAGCTTGTTTGCATTTTACCGTGAATCGACTAGCCTGGTCAGGTTCTCGCCGATCTGGCACTCTTTCGCTGCCACCATCGACGCGTTGCAGCTGCCGTACACATCTACAATTACCGTAGCCTAAAATCTGCGAGGCATTCTGCGACGAACCGACTGCCACTGCCCTTCCGCCGCTGCGCTTTGGCGTGTGCTGCGGCGCCGAGCTGCACTTTGGCAACCCATCCAGGATCGAAAGGTCAGCCCGTAGTCCCAAGTTCAGACCCCAGTAACGTCAAGCTCAAACCCCAGTAGGACGTGCTGTAGGCACACTGGGCCGCAAGAGCAGCGGCAGTGAGGACGCGCGACAGGCACCCCGAGGCTCGCGGCGCGGCAGCAACGCGACACCGGGCGGCGGTGGCAGCAGCAGCAGCAGCAGCAGTAGCAATAGCAGTAGCAGTAGCAACAGGAGCAGCAGCAGCGGCCATGGGGAAGGGAGGCACCAAGTTTGAGGGCGATGCGGTCGGCATCCGCGGCAAGACCAAGGTTGGGCTGTCTGCCAAGGAGATGCGCAAGAACATGGTGCGATGCGGCCAACGGGAACGCAAGGGGGAAAATGCAGCGAGATGGCCAAAAAGCGGCGACGAACCCTTCCGTCCTGTCGTTTTGGGAGAGGTGACGGCGTTTTGGTGACACTTCATTGTCCCCGGCCTCCTGTACACCCTACCCCGCCATTCTGGGTTGCTGGGTCTACACTCGTATCTTATGCAATACACAATCGTCAAGCAATTGACACTGATGAAGGCCCTGACGCGAAGGCGGTCGCGGCACTGCAACCACAGGAGAAGTTCCTAGAGACGGGCGTGCACCCGGAAATCGAGAGGCAGCAGCGGGAGGCGGCTGGCGACACGGGCTACGTGTCGCTGCCCGACCACGACCAGCACCGCCCCTTCGTCTTCTGGGATCTCACGATCGACAACAAGCCCGCCGGTGCGCCGCTGCCTGCATGGCATGCGGGGCCTGCTCCAACGGCGATTCGCCGAGGCTGGAGGCGCGCTCAGCCAGGGTGCCGGGGGGGGGGTGTGGCAATGATGACGCTGCAGATTGTTCTGTACTAAAATCGATCGCAGGGCGGCGGAAAACGCCCTTCCTTCAAAGCCGCCTGGCTGTGTTTGCATTATCAGCAACCCCGCCGCGGTCTGAGCGCTCATCCGACCGTATTGCGCTGCCGTCATCGCCCCGGCTGATGACGTCACAACGACTCACAGGGCGCCTCGTCATCGAGCTGTTCGAGGACCTGCACCCCAACGGCGCCAACCACCTGCGCACGCGCTGCCTGCCAGGCGCGACCGCCAGCCTCTCGGGCGCGACCTTCCACAAGCTGCTGCGCCACTACGCTGCATTTGTGGGCAAGAGGTGCGCCGGCGGCGCCGCCATGCTCCCTTGGAGTTTGCTTGGAGCTTGTCTCGTCTCTGGGTGATTGTGCGCATCACAACTTGGGCTGGCCTTGTTTTTGGGTTCTTTGGGGAAGGCACCTGTGCCATTTAGGGCCCTTTGCCGGGTGTAGACAGGCAATTCGGTTGAGGCATAGGGAATTCAGGCCTTGCACTGCTTTTGCCGTTCCATTTGGGCATAATGAAGCCAACCCCAGTGGCCACGTGTTCATGCTCATGTTCCGCGTTTCGCCTACACACCAGCACACATGCGCGCCCCGCACCAACGCCCCAACGCCGTCTCGCGCCGCGGCGCAGCCCCGCGGCTGCGGTGCCGGCGCTGCGCTCAAGCAAGTACCTGCGCAACTCAGAGCTGGGGGCGGTCTCGGTCTCCAACGACGGCACTGAGGTGGCAGTGTCTATGGGGCGCAGCCTGACACTAGACTCCAGCCACCAGGCGAGGCGTCAGGGCTTGGCCGCGCACGAGCGCCGCGCCAGCCGCTGGCCAAGTTCCCTCATTGGGGGAGAGTCTTGACGCCCGCCGGGCTTCGCGGCGGCGGCGGCGGCGGTAGCGGCCTGAGCTATGCCTGAGCGCCGCCCCCCCTCCCCCCCCCCCACGTCGTGTCTGGGGCGGGCTCGTGCAACTGCACTCCACCCGGGGGCCTTTGGCCAGTCATGCGACCACATAAAAAAAACTCTATATCATCACGCCGCCGCGCGCGCCCCAGGTGGTGGGGCGCGTCCACATGGGCAAGGAGGCGCTTGAGGCCCTGAACGACCTGAGCACCACGCCCGACGACATGCCCCTGCAGCGCATACGCATAGCCAAGTGAGCCCGCCTGGAACCTTCGCACACTGTTTGACTGTGACTGGGGGCGTGGCGGACCACGTCGGTGGTGGTGGCGTTTGCGCTCCATTCACCGTGCTCAACAGCCAGCCACTTTCAGGCTTTGGCAGGGGCGCTCCCACCCGCCTGTTGCGCTCGTGACCAACTCGCAAACGCCTCCCCCCTGACCAGCACGGCCCTCTTCCTGCAGCCGCGGGTTTCAGCACCAAGACCTCTTCAGGAAGCCACACCTCGAATCTCGAATCAATACCCCCTCGTTCCAAAAACCCAGGTGTGGCGCCACCAACCACAAGGGCACCCACGACACACTGGACGACGCCGACAAGCGGGAGACGGCGGCGCAGGCGGCGGAGCGGCTGGAACAAGAGTCACAGAGCACCAAGGCCTCCATCCTGTGGGTGGCCCCGCAACCCCCCCCCCCCCCCGTATGATCTTTTGGGGGGACTGTTGCATGGGGGTTGCGAGGGGAGGGGGTTGAAGACACATAAAGCGGCAGGCAGGAAGCTACAGCCTCACTTGACGCTGAGATTGTTGTGTCGCGTCTTGGGTGTTTTGCTTGATGCTGTTTATACTTATAGGTTGCAGTCTCGCGTCGGATTGCATGTGAGTTGCACACACCCACAGCTATTGGCATGCGCCCTCACGCGGCCGCCCGCGCAGGGACGCGCTAAACGAGGGCCTGCGAGGCGCCAAGCGCAAGGCGCCAGACGCCGCGGGCGGCGGCGCGTCGACCTCCGGCGGCGGCGCTAGCGGCAGCGGTGCAGGCAGCGGCGGTGGCAACGCAGGGGGAGCAGCGCGCAACGTGCGGGGGCGGACGATGATGGACCCTTTGGAAGGGCTCAGCAGCGGCGACAGCGAAGAAGACGAGGGGGACGAGGGAGAGGACACTTAGGGGTGCACCGCACCCATTCTGACGCGCATGCATGCATGTGCTGCTTCCTTGCCTGCCCGTGCCGACCTGCACGCCCGGCAAGGCTGGCAGCAGCCAGCCTGTCTGCAGGGGCTATCCCCCTCGCGCGCAGCTGTGGTAATCCGTGACTCAGGTTGAGTATGCTTCTAGAGCCTCGGTCAGATGTCCTTGTATGTGGGCTCAGGGCGTTGCTGTCTCAAAACCGGCCCACAGCAGCAAGCTTCAAAGGGTGCTGCATTGACAGGACCTCGTGTGCTTCCGCTGAGGAGTTGTGTATATTTTCTTTGGGATGACGCGGCGCGCATCACAGGCAAGGGGGCGGGGCGTTTGCAGATCTGGGAGAGGGTGGGGGCAGGCAGAACAGGCTCGGCACGTCCGTGGGCCGCTTGGCTGGGGCCGCTGATGGCAGGCTGGAGGCGATGTTGGCGGCCGGGGTAAGGCAAGGGGCAGGCAGTCGCTGTCTGTCTGACGTGTCACGTGGGACCTACTCAAGACTACAAGGGACCGACTGGTTGGGGGATTGGGACCGGCGGCAAGCTGACCCCTGCACTATTTACACACTTTCGGAAGGTTGTGACTCACCCAAGTAGGGGCTAGAAGTTGCTTGGTGCCGGGGAACGGGTACGGCGCCGATTCGACGCCCGGCTCAGCGCGACACTGACACACGCACGGGCCCCCCGCAGCCACAGCCGCCACCACGGCCGGGCGCAGCGCCGCCGCAGCCGCAGCCGCCGCCGGCCCCGCTGCTGCGGCCGCCGCCCAGCTCTTCGCGCCGGCGGCGCAGCCAGTCCGCCAGCTCGCTGTCGCGGGCGCCCGCAAAGCGCGCGAGGTTCTCGAATGCAGCGCCCGACTGAGCGATGCGCGCGCGGTGGGACTCCACGGAGCGCTCTGCGATGCGCAGGCAGAGCAGCACGTAGCCCACAATCTTGGCCGCGTTCTGGGAGCCGGGCTGCGTGCCGCAAAAAGTGTTGTGCATGGGGGGGAGCAGGGGAATGGTTCTCATTATGTGTCAATCAGGGTGCGCACCTGCAGGGTGTGGCACCGCCGAGCGTCTGCAACGAGGCTTGCAGCATGCGCGACTGCAAACGCGACGCAAAGCTAAGTGTGACGCACTGGGAAGCGGAACTCCACCGTGCCATGGCGGCTCAACGCATGGAAGTTGACCTTGTAGTACCTGCGTATGAGGGGTTTGTGTGTCTACATGTGACTGCAAGTATTTGCATGGCTGTGCGCACACACTTGGACAAACACAGCAACAGGGGCACAGCTGGTTGGCAACACAAGGGGGGCGAGGCTCTTGCTCATGCAGGGCCCTAACAAAGCGATTGTCTCGAAAAATGATTGGCAATTATACTCAGATGCGTGCAAATCCACCCACGCATGTATGCACGCCTGCTGTAACGCGTGCATACCTGTCCCCTGGGTTGACAGCGGAGACCAAGCTCTCCACTGTGTCAGCCGCCTGTATGGAGTTGAGCACGGGCCGGAACCCCTGCAAGCTCACACGCGCCTCGCGTGTGCCGCCCCGCACGCTCTTGCAGTATGAGTTGTTGTTCGCCCGCCGCGAGTGCACGTTGACTGCGTCCAGGCCGCCCTCCAGCACGACGGCATTGCGCGCGAGCGTCTTGAGCGCGGCCAGGGACCACGCGCCGGGGGCCTTGACCTGTGTGTGTGTGTGTGTGTGTGTTTGTGCGTGCGTGTGCGTGCGTGCTGCACGTGCATTCTTGTGCAGGTGCACTTGCAACAACCATGCACACTTATACGTGTGCAGGTGAGCATGCGTGCAGAGTGATTTGTCGAGGTCAATTTATGGGCGACCGTACGTGCGCAATATCCACACATGTAGCCTTCACTCATGAGAGCCTGCCAGACACTCCCTCTCTGCACGATGTTTGACAGCGCATGCACACACGTGCACGTTTACAGCCATTGACGAGCACATGTACTTACATGCACATGCATGCCCGTGGACGTGTTAACAGAAGGCCGCAGCGGCTTGAGCGCCGCCATGGCCTCAAACACACTGGACATGCCGTCGATGCCCCACAGGATGGGAGACACCACCTCCCCCTTAGCACAGCCGTCGTCAAGGCGGGTGCAGCGGATGCTGCCGTCGTTCTTCAGCCTGTGAGCGACCGCGTGTTTGTGGGCAATCGCGCGGTTCAGGGTTTAGGGTTCAGGGTTTAGGGTTTCAACCCTAAACTCTTTTGGGCATTCACATTCTTGGCCGCTTCGCCCGGGTAGGTGCGAGTGTGTGGTGTGGTTTGCAACACTTTAGCCGTGCGTTGCCGGTTTGGGTCAGCACGTTGCATGAGCCTACTTGTGCAAATCAAACCCGCAATATACAGCCAGCGTGCGCGCTCCGCGCCGCTCAGACGGTGTTGGTCCCAGCGCACCGCCAAGGCTGGCCGCCGAAGGTGACGCCGGCCAGGCGCTCCTGCACGTCGGTGAGCGCCACACTGGCGGGGAACACCAGCTCCAGCTCAACACCGAATGTGAAGCCGGACGGGAGGGTGTCAATCCCGGCAAGCCGCCGCAGGCCGATGCCGGCGCGCCCACTCCTGCTGCCACCGCGCCCCCCACCGCCGCCGCCGCGCCCCGCACCGCCCCGTCCCTGCCCCGTGCCGCGGCCGCCACCCTGCTGGGTGCTGCTACGTTCACTTGCTCTGTTGTTGGGGTTGGGGCCACTGCCAGAGGAAACGCGGGCGAAGATCACACAGGTAGCAGCCCTGCCCTGGCAGTGCACCAGGGGCCTCCTGCTGGCTCCATGGCTGGATGTGACTAGCGAAGAAGTGGCTCTTGTCAACATGTTGCTCCTCAAAAATAGCGACGGAGTCTTGGGTTGCCGCGCGCGCGTGCAGAGCTAGCCCTCGGAGCAAAATAAACCGCGCGGCACGTGTTGGATTCTGGGAGATGGAGAGTGTGAACACGGATACATCAATTCTGGAGCACACAGATGCAGCAACCGCGCAGCCAACACAGAACGGCTCCGCACGGGGCGCGCACAACCCCAAAAACCTTCGCCTGCACGAGCATCGGACCCCAACACATCGATGCTGAATATCTGAGAATGTCATCACAACCTTAAAAAGCATCAAACTTCACTGTGTCCCATTGATTGAGCCGTTGACGACCCGGCGGTAGGTGATCAGCAGCGTTCTGATGTGCGGCTCACTGCGGTTGTCGTGCGCGCTGAGCGCAGTGACAGACAGCACTTTTCACAAGGCGTTCAAGGCGGACTTGGATCGCGTCACCAAAGCACGGTCATGGTCAGCCTGGATGCCGGAGCTGCCCCCGCGTGGCCTCTGTCCATGCCAAGAACCTGGCAGTTGCCTGCGGCATCTTGCAAGCGTCGCATCCCGATTTTCCAGGCACAACTCAAACCCTTGCATCCTGCCTCAATGTAATGTACCAGGCTGCTTCTACGATGATCCAGCACTGCTGGCAGTGAGCATCATTGCTCACCATAAGGGTCAAAGTGGCCCAGTCTGCAGGCGGTTCGTACATGTGTATGCGTGTATGGTGTGCGTGTGCCCGTTTGCAAGCTACTAAGGTGCGTAGGTGCCCTGTGCTCTTTGCGTGCATGGGGCTTCCGTCAAACAGACAGGGAGAGCCTGCTCTCACTCCTAGTGGCATGGCCGCCATGCCGGCGACTTGCCCACCTTCAAGGCGATATGCCCCCTGCCGGCCCCGACAAACCGTCACAGATGCCCTACTTCTTCTTGATTTGCACCACAAACCCATGGCTGCCCGAATCTGCAGGGAATGCAGTGGCGAGCATGCAAATCACAAATTTCATTAAGGGCGTGGCCTCGGAGCGCTCGCGCTGTTGCTGCGCCGGGGAGAGAATTGCCTATGATTGAGTTCTATGCAAGTCATCGTAAGTGACACCCTTTGGCCTTTGGCGCATGCCAGCTTGCCGAGGGAGACAGCCGTGATCTTCACGGGCGAGCACTGGACAAGCACGAGTTGCCATGTGCTGATCTGTTTGCCGCGCGTCTTTGACTACATAAAATTAACGTGTTTTGCCAGCCCTTTGTTGTGTGCATCACTTTCTGGCCAAGTGATATTTCGCCACACCCAAGACCCAACCTACAGCACTCGCCGAGTTTCTACAGCACATGAGGGCCCATTTCACAGCTATGAACCTTGGAAAGGGCGGGCTCGCGTCAGCGCGGCAAGTGCTGCAATCCACATGGGCGCGGCGCCACTAGCACTTGGACTGAGCCCGCACCCGCGCCATGCGCAGCGGCTTCCTGACCCAAAACGATGGCGGCCGCTTCCAGGAGGTCGTGCGCGCCGTGGAGCGGGCGCAGAGCCGCGGTGTCCGCGCGCCGGGCGCTGCCGCCCCCGCCGGAGCCGACCCTGGCGCGGTAGACGCGCTGGTGGCCTTAGTCACTGTGCTCGAGGCGCAGGGCAAGCTCGCCTCGGGCCCGCGCGGCCAGGAGAGCGCGTTCCAGAAATGGGCAGCGCGCAACGCGCCCCTCTACTGGACGAGGGGCGGGGATATGCTCGAGACCCAGCTGATGAATCTCGTCTGGTTGACAGCACTTGGTGGGCAGCGCGCTCGAGTGCCTGCATGCGTGCGAAGCAGGCTTGCATGTGATTGCATCGTATTCCCATGTCGGGTCGTCGATGCTGTGTGGCATAGGTGTGCTTGCCCTTGTGTGCCTGGGTTTGAACAAACAGGGTCAGCAATGGGGTGGTCCATGGGGTTGTGGGGAGGGACACGAGCATCAACAGGCAGCCTCCGCCCGAGTCAGGGTTGCACTCGCCCGCCTGTGCCTGCTGTGCTGCACGCATCAGCTTGCCACTTTCATGCACCCCCGCGGCGACGCCTGCTGCAGCCGACGACGCAGCCATGCGCATGTCCCACGCAAACACTCATGCGCATGTCCCACGCAAACACTCATGCGAAAGTGCAAGCATGCACTTATCCCTGCGTGCACGATCGTGGCATTTGCGCACGCACGCAGACGGCGACGAGACGGCCGTGGATGCGCTGGGCACCCTGAAGCTGCTGCAGTACAGCAGCGACAGCCCAGTGTGGCCGACGCTGACTCAAAAGGACAACTTGATCATCCACGAGCTCATCAAGTGCGTGTTGGGGGCTGCCAAGGCTCTTTCTAGGATGTGATGTACGTATGCATGCGTGCGTGCGTGCGTGCGTGCGTGCATTCGCGCACGCATGCGCGTGTGCATGTGTGTGTGCATGTACGCGTGCACATGTGTGCACGTTTATATGCCAGTTTTAGGGGTGGTGCTGGGGTGGAAATATGAGATGCAGGTGTATGTCGCATGCTGTCCCGAGAATGTTGCCCAGGCCAAACCCACAGGCAGCCAGCTGCCCTTCTGGCCGCGACCGGCGGGCGGTGGCGGGCGAGGGCGCTCGCCGCCGCGCAGGGCCAGCAAACGCGTGCCTCCGCTTCGCGGCGATGCGCCATACCTACCCCACCCCGTCTCCCTGGGTTGGCCGGCTCCCGTCCTCCTTGCCCTTTGTCACAGGGCCAAGCGCTGGGGCATGGTCCTAAAAGCCGCACGTGAGGCACCTACTTGGATATGGCTTCGCGATGCGGCGCGCGATGGGCATGTCCCCATCTTGGTTCTCATCCTGCAGCAGGACCCCCCAGCCGGCACCATCACCGCGATCGTCTCCGCCATCGCGGCGGCCGCGAGGGCGCCGCACGACACCCCTGCCCGCGTACGCGAGGCCGTGCGGGCGGAGGCGCTCGTGGCTGGGCGGGATGGCGTGTGCGCGCTGCTGCTGGCGGTGCAGCGGCGCGCGGGCGGCATGGTGGAGGAGCTCCTGGCGCTCGGCGCCGACCCGCTCGTGCTGCGGCGCCCGCGGGGCGGCGGCAGCGGCGGTGGAAGCGGCGGAGGCGCGGCGAGGGCGACGACCCCGACCCACGAGGCGGTGGCTGCCGGGATGGCCAACGCGGTCACGAAGATGGCGGCGACGGACGCTTTCAAGAAGGCGGCCGACAGGTTTCTGGCAGACGCGTCGTCGGCCGCGGCGCGGGGCCAGGGCGGCTCGGCTTGGTACAACGGGGCCGGGGAGAGCGTGCTGCATCTGGCCGTGCGTCTGCAGGCCCCCAATATGGCGCGCACGCTGCTGGGCGCCGTCGGGCTCGCGGGCGCGCTGCAGCTGACCGCGCCACCGGAGGCGCCGCGGGCCGCGGCGGCGGAGGCGGCGCTGCCGGGCGGGGACGGGCCAAAGTCGGCGCTGCTGATGGCGGTTGAGGTGCGCACGGCCCTGAATATGAACGGGCTGATTAGAAAACACCCGCCTGCTCGCCTTCCACCTGCCGTCTTGTGCTTGGTCCGGCCATCAGTCAACGGTGCAGCCCTCCGCCGCTGGCATTGACTGGCTCTGCAGCAGTCTGCCGACACACCCGCTTCCCAGCGCAACAACGCACGCCACCCCTGGGCCTCAGTTAGGCGCCATCGCCCCCTCACCATCAAAATTGCACCCACCAAACACCCCCAGATCCAAGATTTGGGCTCCGCCTGCATGGACGGCTTCCTTCGCGCCTGCCTGGGGCAGTTTGTCGCTACCAAGCACCTGCCGACTGCCCTGCACCCAGACCTCCCTTTGGCATCCCAGCGCCGCCTCGCCGCCTGGCTGGCCCGCCAGCCGGCCGCGCTGCAGCCGCTCCGCTCGGACCCGCGGCGCCGCGGCGTTTTTCTAGAGGCCTGCCTAGCTGAAGGCCGCGCCGCGGCCGTCGAGCTGCTGCTGAGCCCGGCGGGCGCCGGCGCGGCGGGGCCGCTCAAAGGGGACGCCGCCGCGCAGGCGCGCCTGCTCGCCGCGTCGGCGGCGGCGAAGGCGCCCGAAATGCTGAGCGTCGTGCTGACGGCCGCGGGGGAGTCTCTGGAGCGGCCGTGCGCGGCGGGGCTGCAACTGCCGCACGGAGTGCTTGCCGCGCTGCAGGAGGATGAGCTTCTGACGCTAGTGCGGCTGGGCTTCAGCGTGCACGCAAAGGTGCGGGGCTGCGCGTGCAAGGACGTGCGAGTATGGGTATGTGGGTGCGGGCTTGCCGGTGTACAGGAGCATGGGCAGACCAGGTGACACGGTGTGGGGTTTGATGGTGCGGGTGTGGGGGCGCAGGGGTGCTGGGGGGCGCGGTTCCACGGGAGCGACGGCGGAAGGCGGGCAGGGGTTTAGGGATGCGGTGGTGCGGAAGTGTGTGGGGGGACAGTGGTGCTGAAGGGGGGAGGTGAGGGGTTGGCAGCGCCGCCTCGGGGGCGACGTGTTGCAGCGAGGTCCCACAGGAGAACCCCAGACGACACTTGCACCAAAACTTTGACTTTGAGCGGCCAAAAATGAGGGATCGACATCAAAGGCGCTCGCACTGCGTGTTCGACGCACCTCCCATTCCAGTGATGACGGGCCGGCCCCTGCCTGCCGGCGCTTCAACCTCGCAATCAATCAATCACCAACCACAAGCCGCCCCACCACCCGCAGGACGCTTCGGGAACGCCTGTCGCGCACGCGATCGCCGCCAGCCACCCGGCCGCGCTGGCCAAGCTCCTCGATGCGATGACGGACGATGACGTCGCCCTGGTCGTGGAGGGGACGGACGACCTGTGGAAGCACAACCTGCTGCACGTCGCCGCGTCGCTGCCGGACAGGCAGCGCGGCGTGTTGCTGGGGCCGCTGGTCGCGGCGGCGGCGCGGCTGGGGCTCGTGGGCGCGTTCGCGGCCGTCAATGGGAAGAGGCAGCCGCCGTCGGCAGTGACCAAGAACAAGGTGCGCCGCGGCATCACCTAGGCTTCTGCTTGCGGGAGCTGCGCTGTTACCGCGTTGCGGGGTCGGGGTGCTGCGTTGGTTCGGGTTGTCACTCTGAGCCTATGTTCATAGGTTGAAGCTTTGGACGTATGCCGCATTAATGACCGCGTCCTCGACCAGCACTGGCAAGCGCATGGTCCGCCGCGGCCACATGCCACATGGCAGAGACAATCAGACGCATCCAATCAACTGCCCTTTTGATGCAAGCTTGCGAGTCCTGACATGGCCGTTCACATTGTGCGTACGGCGCCCCGCAGCGCGTGAAGGAAACACTGAAGCAGGGGGAGGTTCAGGCCCGCAAAGCGGCTGCAGAGCGGGCTCGCGCCGCGAAGGCGGCGCGCGCGGCGGAGGAGGCGGCGCGGCGGCGGCTCGAAGCCAGCGCTGGCGGCGGGGGCGGCCAGGAGGGGGCGGGGGACGCCGGCGAGAGGGCAGACGGCGACACAAAGGGCGGTCAGCAGGAGGCAGGCGTGCAGGACAGCTGCACAACTGCAAAGGAGGGGGCCGAGGAACAGGGGCCGCAGCCGTCGCAGCAGCAGGAACAGCAGCAGCAGCAGGAGCAGCAGCGGCCGGTCGTCCCGGCCGCGGCTCCACCCGAGACCGAGAAGCAGCGCGCCGCGCGCGTCTCCGCCCTGCTCGATCGCCTAAACGAAGCCCTCGACGCCGCCGCGGACCGCCAGGATGCGGCGCAGCAGCGCGCCGCGGCCGCGGCCGGCAGCGCCGCCGCGCGCGCGGACGCTGCGCTGCGGCGCCGGATGGCGGGTCTCGCGCCTGCGCGGCCGGCGGACAAGGACGCGCCGCTCGGCGGCGAGGCCACGGCGGCGGCGGCGGATGGCGGCGGCGCAGAGGGCGGCGGCGAGGAGGCGGACGGCGTCGACTCGGACGATTCGGAAGACGAGGCTGCGTCAGCCGGGGGCGCCGCCGCGTCGGCATCGCCTGCCAAACGGCCGTCGAGCGCGCCGCAGCAGCAGGGGGCCGCCGGGACGCCGGGCAGGAGGGCGGCAGCGGCAGCGGGCGGCGTAGGGGATGATGAGGATGACGTGGATGAGCTTTCGCTGGAGGGGCTGCCTTGGGAGGTGAGCGGGCAGGCGCTTGTTCACAGGGCACCACACATTCACCCACACCTGCTGCAAGTGTAGGTCTGCGTCCCTGCCAGCGGCTTGACAGCGAATTGGAGTGCCAGCCTGATTCTAGTGTGATGCAGGCCGTGGCTGGAAGCAGTGGCTCAGCATTGTCCGGCACGACACGCCGTGCCGCGTGCGCCGCC